>NC_142081.1:150824534-151127564 GCF_054644295.1 Miniopterus natalensis
CTCTCTTTCTAAAATCAATAAAAACATATCCTTGGGGGAAGATTAAAAATAGTAATAAAATAAAATAAACTTACTCATTCTTTCAGGGTGAATCTCACAGGAGAAATCAGGAGTTGATTCTTAGTTTGGAAGCCTCAGAAATTAAATTATATCAATTCACATAGGGATGAGTAAGTTTTGTGATATATTCAGAATATATAAATGAATTACAGACTGTATTTATCAGATGGGCCAACATATTAACTAATAATGAAAACTAAACTTGGCATAAGTACTCAGGGTGGCAACCTATTTGAGTTTTTTTCCTATTGGTGAAAAGAACCACCCAGAAACCAGATTACACTGCAGAGGATTCTTTGTTTAGCATAAAGTTAAAACAAGTAATTGGTTACTCTCAAAGGCTGCTCTTGTCAAGCAATAGTAAATGTGTAAAGAAATACAAATCATTTAGATCCAAAGGACTTTTTTCTCCCAACAGTGTTAGAGCTTCACCAGAGTGAAAAAATCATGTCATCTCATTCATTTTAAACAAATTTAAAAATCAGTTACCAAAAGCACAATTACCTCATGTCAGACACACAGCAGCATAATTAAGACGAGAAATAGCTAATCTTCTTAGCAATGTATTTTTTAAACCAGCTTATTTTGTTCATGGTTTTATTGGCCACCTTAACAATGACTAAGCATATTAATCTTATTTTGCTTTTGGTTTTCTTCAGTTTTAGAAAACTGCAATTTCTATTCTTGTATCCAAAATCTGTGAGTATTTGAAGCTTAAGGTCCCTATATCATTCCCCCAAGTTATACAGATACTATAAGGCAGAGTTCCTTTTTAACCCACTATTTCTCCCTGGGAGAGAAATTCTGCCTGTGATCCCTAATCTCTGAGGTTGGATCCCAACCAAGCACTGCTGATCTCCGTATGCTTCACTCTATGACTTGAACCTCCATTATCCCTCTGACTGTTTCTATTTTCTTGAATATTCTTGGTATGTTGTGCTGCTTCAAACAAGTTCAAATTATGATCTCATTTAATAACAACATTTAACAAACTACTGAGAGCCTACCACAAACCAGAGTCTGTGATATATGTTTAACAAAAACAGTTCCCCCCTCTCATTATCTTTATTAGGGGAGAGAAGCAAGTATGGAAAGTATAAGACCAAAAAAGGGGTAGATAGATGGTAGATGATTGGTGATAGATGATTGATAGATAGATAGATGATAGATAGATGATAGATAGATAGATAGGTAGGTAGGTAGGTAGATAGATAGATAGATAGATAGATAGATAGATAGATAGATAGATAGATAGATAGATAGATAGATAGATGATAGGTGATGATAGATAGATAGATAGATAGATAGATAGATAGATAGATAGATGATAGATAGATAGATAGATAGATAGATAGATAGATAGATAGATAGATGATAGATAGATAGATAGATGATAGATAGATAGATAGATGATAGATAATTGATAGATAAATAGATAGATAGATATATGATAGATAGATATATGATAGATGATAGATAGATGATAGATAGATAAAAATCCAAATATTAAATGATAATTACTGATAAAATATCTATGTATTTTTCCCCAGACTTCTGTGCAATGTAATTAATTGGAATTAATGTATATTATCTATCATAAATTTCGTCATGAACTATATTCTCAAGATTTTTCTCACATCAAATATTTTCCTTCAATGTAATTTATGATGAATGCATACAATTCCATCATAATAGTTTTTATTCATATTATCAGGCCCCTAATTTTAGACATTTTTATATCGCCATCTTTTTCTTTATAATCAATGCTGTGATAATATTTTAAAAACATATCTGTGATTATATATTTTAATACAGTTATAGAATTATAAGGCCTTATAGAATATGCATATAATTAGCTAATTTTACATATATTAATACATTTTCCTCCAAGGCTAATCACTGATTTTTTACTCCTCCTCGAGAAGTTGGAGAGTTATAAATTTACTGGAACTTCAATAGGTAAAGAGAAATATATCAGGTTACTTAATAGACTGTGATTTACCAACTGGTTAGTTATTAGAGAAAAATATATCCTTAAATTTCATTCAAATAAATTCTAAATGGATTAAAGTGCTAAATACATAAACAGCCCAAAAGAAGCCCTTGAAAATATAGGTAAACAGTACATATCAATTACCATAGAGTGGGAAGATTTTTCTAAACATAAACCTAAATAAATCATAAAGTCAAAGAGTGATATATGTGACTATGCTGAGTTTTCTGCATATTAAAAAAAACATAAAATTATGAAGCAAAAATATTCGGAAAATTTTGAAGTTTGATGGGAACACTTATTTTTCATTCCTGGTGTTTCCTTTCATGTAGGAGCTCTGCTAGAGCTACACTTTCAGTTCCTCTGTCTAGCAAAGACAGGATCACTTTTCTTGCTGATAAATTTGGCATAGGTGAATTCGTGTGCTTGGCTCAGCCCATTCCTCTTTCTTTTGCTAGCAAGATCACATACAGAGAACACACGTTCTCTTCAACAGCTATGCAGTAGGCTTTTTCTGCTAAGGTCTGAGTAAGAGCTTTAAGCTTCAGAGCATAAGAGTTTAACCTGGAAGGTTGTCTGCTGCTTTTGGAGACTTCTCCCACAGGCAGGAAGCTATTTTTACATTCTTCTTACTCTTAAGTGATGTTTGTGGGATGAATGGGCCTCAGCAAAGTCTCTGGGTCCAAATAACCTCAGAAAGACAAAGGCCATGTGTAGTCTCAGCTAAAACACAGATGCCAGGCCTTGGAAGTTGCAAGCAGCTGCTGGTTGAGTTTCAACTACACAGAGCAGCTTTTTACCAGCAGATTTGGCTGGTGTAGTATTGAAGTGGAAGGAAAGGGTGTCTTTCCATTATTGGACTTCTAAAGTGTTGGGAGATAGGATAATGTTTGCAGCTTTTACACTGAATGACAGTTGAATTCTGTGTCTGCTACAGAGGTCTTGCAAGCTTCTAGCTTTAAATTCTGAGAGCCACCCTAGTGCTTAGAATTGGACATGTCGCCTGAGGTAGGGGGCTTCCAGAATAGCCTCCAATGCTCTTTGCATTTGCGCTCCTGTGTAATAACTTCCCTTAAGTGTGGGCTGGATTTGGTAACTCACTTACAATGAAAAACATGTGGCAAATGCTAGGTTAAAAAGAGACGACAGAAGGGCAAATGTGTACGGCATCAGCTTGAAGCCAAGAGTAACTAGGGGGAAGGAAAGAGAACAGTCAGAGAATTGTGAGGAGGAGCCAGAAGGGCCCCTGCTTCTCCAGGCCCGGAGACGAGGGGTGTGGCCATGGACACAGTCACCACTTAGTATGCTACCTGGAAACCAAAAGATTTCATCCAAGTTTTACTTACACAAACCCTACCCAAGAGGACAGAAGTCTAGCACCCTCCTGTAGCAAATATGCCTACAACCAACTTACCCAATTTACAACCAACGAAAAACCAAATGAGGGAATGAGCAGAATAAATAGAAAGCATTTACTTCAACTTCACACCATTTGTCTAAATTTAGTTTCGCTGTATTAGAAACTCTAATCTTTATGAGGGTAACATACAGTTTAGCTCCTTTACCACACTTCCTTTGTTCTAAACTCCCTCCAGTTATCAGGAAACTTTGCGGTATGCTCCAAAATCTTGATTACCGATGGTGTCATCTCTTCTACCATGCTCAACTCATAGCTCTTAAGGAAGACTTTAGATTTTGTGTTTGTTTTTTTTGTGTTTAAATAATTTATCACACAAAAAGGCAATTCTGAGGTGGGATACATACACTGGTGTACAGTGGCCACCTGGCCACAGCTCTCTAGAGTTGATTGTGTTCATCTCTTCCAAAAGGAATTAACAGCTCACCAAACTATCGTAAAAATTATTTTAAACCAAAACCTTGCCCAGCCGGTGTGGCTCTGTGGATTAAGCATCGCCCATGCACCAAGAGGTCACTGATTCGATTCCTGGTCAGGGCACAGGCCCAGGTTGTGGGCTCCATCCCCAGTAGGGGCCATGCAGGAGACAGCTGATCTCTGCTTCTCTCTCATAGATGTTTCTCTCTCTCTCTCTCCCTGTCCCTTCCTCTCTATCTAAAAATCAATAAAAACATATTTTTTAAAAAACAAACAAAAAACCCCCTGAAAACTTCTAACCAGTAGCCACAGAAAGAAACATTATCTAAACTTAAGCAGAACCTCCCAAGAGTACAGCCACCACTGATCCCTGCTATTGTTTGTCTCAGACACCCATTGGCCTCCCAGCTCTTTGCCCTCAAGAAATCTCTCCTCTTCACCCAGAAGCTCTTTAACTGTTTGTTCCCTTATCCCACCCCCCAACCCCACCAACAGTTTCCTTTGCCATCACCATGCAGCACAATCTTAGTTATTTCTCAAGCTGTAATTCAGAATCGTCTCTCTGCTACAATTGTAGCCCATGTATTTTACCTCTTTTTTTCCAGCAAGATTCAGGCTGCTTGGTTTTAATCTCAGTTTAGCAAATTACGTGTCCCTAGGCAGTTACATATGCTCTCTGGGCAGCGTCTTCTCTTCTGTAAAATAGAGATGACCATAGAACCCACTCTTAAGGGTTATTGGGAGGAGTAAATGAAGTAAAACTAATAAAAACAGAGCTGGCAATCAGCATAAAGTGCTAAGTGTTAGTTTTTAGCTATTCTCATGCTATATTAAAATTATTTATGTGTCTGTCTGCTAAAAATGTGAGCCACCTTCATTGCAGGTTCATGTTCATCTTTATATCACAGAAACTACCATCATTATTCAATTGGGGTTTATTACAGTTTATTATTAGGAATTTAGATCATTACTTTAAAAAGAAAAATACCCAATGGTTAAATAACCTTTGAAGCTCTTGCTTTGCTAAGTTCAGTGTAATAGGACTTTAGTAGTTTTAGAAAAAATTAGCAGTTTTTCAATTAATTTTAAGCACAGTAAAATACCCAGCATGTTAGAAGATCCATCTTGTTATCCAAATTGATAAATATATGAAAAAACAAGTCATTTGTATGAATAATTGTGGAATGTGGAGCTGCTTGGCAGGAGCAAATCAGTTAATATGAATGTAAATAAATTCAGGCACAAAACACGGAGCACATTATCTGAGGACATTATTCACCCTGACTGGTAGTGCACTTATTTTTTAATTAAAATGAAATAAAAAATAAAATCAGCATGATGCTAACCAACCTCAATGTTCACTGCCTATAAATTAAAGTTGATAGTTGGATGTAAGATTTATATTAGGGGAAAGTAATCAATGAGTTATTAAAGAGAGTAATTATTTACAGAAAGTGCAGCATTTAAATTAATTTTAAAATTCATATTGAATGAATTGAACAAATATTAAGGAATTCATTTACTCTCCTGGGTTACTTATATCTTTTGTCTGATAATGTTTTCTAAATAATCAATTTTAATACTACAATGATGTAATACCAAGGCTTGCATTCAATAAAATATGATAAAAATTTTATACAACAATATAAAGCAAATTCCTTGAAAAAATATAAATATCAGTAGCAAGATATCAAAATACAAATATTTGGTTCAATGATATCAATAAATGAAATAAAACAAAATGTACTAATGCAGAGAGAGTATTTGTTTGCCCTTCTCAAGTTCCTAAGCTGTTGAGATTCATCTAACTAACCTCACAAAACCCAGACAATCCCAACTGCTTTGCCTTTACACTTTCCCACTCTGTAAATAAGAGGTTAATTCCATTCCTTCTGTCTTTCTGGATGTAACATTGTATGATATTTCAAGTAATATATACCCAAAGAATAAACTAATAAAGAGGAAATAAATTCAAAATAGTAAACTAATCCATTTCAGCTGCAAGTTTTAGAACTCTTACAGGGTTTTATAAATTGTACAACAGTGAGATGTTATTACCTAATATCTACAGGTGAATGATTTTCTTTATAAATGAATCCCCTATAATGCTTTATTTTACTAGGTGCATTTTAAAAACTCTTTAGGCCCCGGCCGGTTTTGCTCAGTGGTTAGAGCGCCGCCTGGGGACTGAAGGTCCTGGGTTCGATTCTGACCAAGGGCATGGACCTTGGTTGTAGGCTGGATCCCAGGCCCTTGTCAGAGCACGTATTTCTCTCTCTCTCCCCCCCCCTTCCACTTTCTCTGAAAAGCAATGAAAAAATATCCTCAGGTGAGGATTAAAAAAAAAAATTCTTTAGTTTCGCAAGTCACAAAATTCCTCATTTCTGCTAGATCTTTTCTTCATGATTGATGCACTAATCAGGTTCACACTATTTCAGGCATTTATTCAAAGCACAGTGTCCTTAAATTTAACATTTTAATTTCTTTTTCAATTATACATCTTTTAGATCCATATGGTTGCCAAGTATATAGAAATCAGAAATTCTAGATTGGCAAAAAGAAAAACAAAAAACCACCAAAAACACTTATTCCCCCCAATTCTGGCCTTTTCTCTACATGCCCTCTGAAAGCAAAAGAAAGCAGCATTAAAAAATAAATAAAGTGTGCGTTAATGGTAAATTGTAGTCATTGGCATTCAGATTTGATAGTATAGTAAATTATTTAAGTGATTTCCAAACATCTTTCCTTCTCTACAAAACTGAGGTTTGTAGCCAGTGTTTTAAGAATTCAGTGCTTAAATTTGTTTCATAAATTAAAGCCACGCACAGGCGCACACACACACACCGAAACACACACACACATCAAGCAGTGAGAAAATGACCAATATGCTGGCTTAATGGAGCTTTTTATACTGAAGGAAGCATTTGGCAGAGGTTGCCACATTTAATAAGCGCTCTGACTCTGTAAGATTGAAAAAAGATTTTGAGAGTTACTCTCAGCTCTGGAAATTTTCTTGAGGAAACAAAAACCAAACAAACATGAAGCCATTTTCCATGCCCCAGAAGAATAGAACATTTTGAACCATTAGGCTTGTCTATGGCACAAAACATTCCACTGGAACTGAGAGCTCGTATGAACATAAAATAAATATACTGAAACTTTCTCTCCTACTTTCAATTGACCATTTTATCTCAATTAAGCAGGGAAAGTTACCATCGTGCCACAGACTAAATAAATTAGCTGTCTAGCAAGCATTAAATGACTCTTCTCTCGACTTCCCTAGTTTCCTGAATGCAAGGATTCATGAAAGAGTTCACAGCATAAGTAGAATTTTTCTACCAGAGGAAGAAATAAGTTGTCCACTTAATCACTAAAATGTGAAGGCTCCAACTCTAGTACATTGGAATTAAAGATTATCAGCATATGAAACGTAGTTAGCAAAGTACCTAATTTAAGAAAGATCCTCATAATTACTGCTATTTCCATTAAACACGGATGATACTACAACATTAAGATTTGTCTGAAATTGTCTGACTCCTGGTCCAGTGCTCTTTACATAGAACAATAGCCATTACTCTCCTTCGGGTGGTTTGCCCCGATTAAAACTATTAGAGCAAACATCAGTTTCTAGGTTGCCAAGGCACTATCACTGTCATTTCAGTTTTTAACATGTATGTGCCTTTGTTCTGACAACTAAATTTTAAACTGAAGGATAGGAACTTTTCCCCTCCCCCCTTTCCCGTCCTTCCTTTCTTCATAGTAAAGAAAGTATTAACTCCCCATAGTAGCTAGTATTGTAAAAGACATGAATTAGATACTTAGGGAATTAATTAGCTGGGTTTTCTCTGGCGGCATAACTTGAGAGTATCACAAAAATTAGAGAGCCTAGAAATAATTTAGATCCCAAATCTTATTTTATAAGGAACTGAAGCCTGGAGAGTTTTTCAGAGGTTAAACAATAATTAGTTGCAAAATCTGAGGAAAACCAAGCCCTAACATCTGATTGTTACCTGAACAGTGAACTATCAATAGGACACTTTTCCAAAGTCATGAAGAGTACCTCCTTTTCATCATTTGTTCACAATCTTCTCATCACCTCTATAAAATTTCTCTTGACTGATCTCTTCCTGTTAACAAATTTCCTTTCTTGAATGAAATAAATATTGAGTTTTACACTACTTTTCTTTCTTTATAACCTAGGAGACCCAACTCCAACTTGTAGCAGGGAAAGAATAAATGGGAACATAGGAGTTTTGGGGAAGAATTATTATAACCATTACTATAAAATGTTTTCACATCTCTGAAATGGAAATAATTTTAACATTTGTTCATATTGTTTTTATCTCATGAGGTCTGTAAAGATTAAATATGTTTATACATATAAAGCTCTTATCTTAAAGCAGTGATTGCTGAGTCGTAAGTGCACACTAAATGTTAGTTGTCTCAAAAAAGAGAATTTGGAGACCCGGGCCACTGTGAAGGAGCATAAGATTTAATGAGCCCAAGCTCAGCATTAGCCTCATCCCTGCAAGTCCCACTCTACTGAGCTCTACTGACTCTGACATTATAAAACTGTAGTCATCTTTCTGGGATAGTATTAGTGTCTTTAATTTCTTCCCACAAGTGAAGAGATAAACATCTTTAGAAAGAATAAAGGATATGCACATAAATAAGAAAAAAGTAGGAGTAACTTTGAGAATAATTTTGAGAGTCAAAAGGTCATCTATTACATTTGCATGAGAAATAAGCAAAATAAAATACATCTTTTAACTTTAAGCTTACATTGATACTGTTGTATTTGATAATGTATTTTGTTCAGTGATAAAGTACTACAAGAAAAAAATATTGTAATTTATGATTGGCAGTGTATAAATCTAGACATACTTAGCTAATTTAATGTGTTTAAGGCATTGCCCTCTCCTAATTATGTTAGCTAATTGAAATGTTTAATAAATATTGGTCGTTCCTAAAGTTGAACTCATACATCAAAATTAACAATTTATTTTACCAACATCATTATGGAATGAGGCATTTTACATTTTTCACAATAACTGAAGTTTCCATTTCAACGTCAAAATTTCTTTTAAAAAATTCCATGTTACACAGACATTATTCTAAAATCCATTTTATAAACACTGCCTTATTAATTTGAGCATACTGAACCACAGTACATTCTAATTTATGACTTAGGCACAGCATTATAAACATCAATTGCTTTCCTGAGCTTTGTTACACAGGTCTGCAGCTTGAACACTGCCTCTCTGCCAAGTGTCCCTGCGTTAACTGCTGCCATCAGGCCTCTAGCAAGTCCCCTTCCTAATTTGTTCCTTTTAGTCCAGGGTTTCCCAGATGTATTTGGCCATGTAACATTTTCATATTGCAATGCATCAATGGAACACAATCAGGAAGTCCTGATATAAATGTACTCTAGGATTCAAGTGGATGCCAAAAATTTGAAGTTAGAAATGATCAGCATTTGATTACCATATTTAACAAAAACATTTAGTAACATAACAAGGGCAAAATTATAAGTTAAGGCACATGACATAGACCAGCTATTGAAGAGGGGTTGTCACCCGGCTGGGTGTGGCTCAGCGGTTGAGCGTTGACCTAGGATCCAGGCGATCAGGGTTCGATTCCCAGTCAGGGCACATGCCCGGGTTGTGGGCTCGATCCCCAGTCGGGGGCGTGCAGGAGGCAGCCGATCAATGACTCTCTCATCATTGATGTTTCTATCTCTCTTTCTCCCTCTCCTTTCCTCTCTCTGAAATCAATAAAGATATATTTAAAAAAAAAAAAGGTGTTGTCAGCAAAACTGTCATTCAATTCATTTAATCAAATGTAAATTAGTTTTCAACTTTATGACTGAATTTGTGAATTAAGAATGCCTTCTTAAATCAGATTTTTAATGATCACAAGCACTCTATAAATGTGTTTGGCATTTTTTGCATATATCTTGAAAATAAAGTGTAAAAGGACAATTAATTACTCAATAAATAAACCATTTTATTTAGTTATTTCGTGGTGTATTCTCCCAGAACACCAATTAACATCTCACTTAATATAAGAGTTCTTTGGAACATGATTTGAGAAACACTAGTCTAATATGCGTTGGATTTAGAACACGATAACCAAGACTATTTAAACTGCAGGAAGCAAATGTATCTGTAAGAGACTGAGAGGCATATCTTTCAGCAAAACAGGAGTTTATAAACCATAGGATAAAGATTTAATAGTACATTTATTAAAAGAGGTATTTATACTTCACCAATAGCCTTGAAGAAGGCTACTATGCTGTTATTTTTATGGTTATTGTTAACAGTTGCCACCGTCTACCACGCCGCAGGCCTGATGTTTAACCCCCATAGGAGCTGCCTGAGCTGCGGACAACTGTGACCTCTGTGCTCCAGGTGGAGGGGCTGAGGCCTAGAGAGGCTGAGCACGCTGCTGAAAGTCCCACGCCCGGCAAGTGGCAGGGCTGGGGGGCCGTCTGGGGTCAGAGGCCGAGCCGGGCTCCCGGAACAGACAGCAGGAAGCTCCGGTGGCAGCATGCGACTGCTGACCTGGGGCCCTGAGCCACGAGCTGCCGCCTCCCTAGGGAGTCGGAATTTCACTTCTGAATGATCATTCCAGGGAATTGAACGGTCCCCCTCAGCCTAGAGAGGGAAAAGCAACACAAAAAGCCAAGGCAGCGGTAAGGAGAGGCCGGCTGGGGACAGGGCACAGCTGGGCGCGAGGAGGAGCCGGGCCGGCAGGGACAGCAGGGCCCGGTTCAGGAGCGGATGGGAAGGCCAAGGGGCAGCGGGGACAGAACCGAACCTACGGGACGCCTGGCACCGGGGCCAGCGGGCTCTTCCACCAGGAGGTTTGCAACAGGTTTCGAGGGACGGTAACGGAGCCCCTGCAGCGGGACAGCTGGAGACATGAGGAGTCACGGAGTCGGCCAGACGACACCTGTCGCCAAGGGGTCAGGGAAACAGTGTTGATTCCCGTGCAGCGCGTTCACAGCAAGCAGGCCAGCGCTTCTAACGCTGAGTCCAGAGCGGCCAGCACATCAGCATTTTGATGTTTGCTTCCATGTTCTACTCAAGCACCTCGATGCCCATCTTCACCACACATCTGCCCAGCTCCCCTCCCGAGTAATCAGCGTGCTTCCAGTGCCAGCGCACTGTTGCAGTGAGCGCATTAGCATGTGCGGTGCTTGGCAGCGCCCGGGGCAGGCCTTGCGTGGTGCCCTCTGGGCGCCCACTCGGGCCGCTTCCCAGCCCTGGGGCCGGCTCTGTGCTGCTCCTGTGCGCTTTGCTTCCAGCGGCTCCCCCGCATCCTCGGGGGCACTGCCCCGGGCGCTGGGGCCTCCCCACCTGCGGGACTCGCTAGACAGACGGGGAGTTTTCAACACCACCTCACTCCCACGCCCCCGTGCCTCTTGTCCTGGCCAGTAGGATTTTTAAAGCCTTCCTCCTTTGCCTAGAGACAGGACAAACTCTCAAGTGTAATTTAACCTCCAGAGCTCCGCATAGGGTCGGGCTGAGCCTGGATCTCCACCTGAAATTCTCCGTTGCATGGTTTCTCTTGTCTTCAGTCCCTCTTTCCTCCACTCCCTTACTGCATTATTCGGGGAGCACTTCCTTGATATTAATCATTTATACCTGAACTTTAAGCTCAGGGTCTACTTATTGGAGCATCCAACACAGAGCACTTCTTGACTCTGGGTAGCATGACTAATTATTTTTGAGGCCCCAACACCAAAGCTTGTCCATGGCATAAAGCAAGTACTGAATAAGTGATAAGTGAAAAACATTTAAATTAAATGTTAAGGATCTCAGTTCAACTTTACCTATATTAATAAATTATTTAAAAATAAATCTTCTAACCACCAACTAAAGCATCATAACCAGGTATGTTGAATAATATAAAAGACTGTTTTTTTCTACAGAGACGGCTTCCAGCAGTTTGACCTGTCATTGTTTACTTTGAACTTTGACTTAAGCCTTGAACTACTGAACACCAATGAGCATCCAGAATTCCATGCGATTTGTTCATTTCCAGTGGGTATGCCTCTTGCTTCCCCTAATTGAGTACTGCCTGCTTTACTTGTATGTTATAATACTGAGAGAAAAAATGTCTTCAAGTTTGAATTCATACATATTAAACATTTCGAAAGATTAAAATATCACAAGATCTTGGAAACAGAATTAAGTACACATTAAGAGCTGCCATGTCTAAATGGTTAGGTAAATGTGTCATCTTTCCACAGTACATGTGGTGTGCACAAGACAGTTTAACTCAAACTAATTACTCAGGTTTTCTTTACTCATCTTAGCCCAGATATAGTACACTAGCTCTCTTCTGAAGCAAGTTTAGTAGCTCTCAAGCATGGTAACATAAAAATATTTTCAGATATACATTAGAGTAAAAAATATTATCATGCATTTATACTGAGTCTTGAGGTGCCTCGGAATATGAAAGCACAATTGATTTATCAAAGGTAATTTTATAAATATTTGCCTGCCCAAAGTAGGTATTTCATGTAAAGTGTTCAAAAGTTCCATAGATGCATCAGTTAAGTGGGTCTCTCCTATACCTTCTCTGTTCAGTGTATGAGTAAAATAATGTAAATGTGGTGAGAATAGGCTCACAGGAGACATGCAAATGCCACCATCAAACATTGTCTAGCAATGTTCTTTATATGAACATTTGAGTAGGTCTTCTTTACTGTTCTGAGGGGCTAAAATTTATTTCAATTTTTAAATTCAGTATACGTTTCTTAGAATACTTATTTAAAATGGGAAGGTAAGTGTATAATACTGTGACAATCATCTAAGGAGTAGCCTAGGTAATAAGCTTCTTAAGAGGATACTTGTAGCATTAGGGGGTAGATACCATTAAATTGTTTTACAGTTTAGTGTACAGTTGTTGTTCTTTATAGATTTGCAAAAAGAGACCATATACACACGCATGCACATGCCTCCACTTTAAAAATGAAAAAATATTTAGTAAAGGATACAGAACATACAGGGCAATGAATAAGGTATTGGGAGTGGGAGCAGATGCAGCACGTCTTGGGTGATTGTCCCTGACCACTGACTGGTTCCCTAATGAGGTTCCCAGACGTCCTTAACACATGGCCTGCAGGTAGCCTCCAGACAGAGTTGAGAACATAGACTAATATTTGCTATACCTCAGCCATTTTATACTTGGGTTTACATTACCATCTCAGAAAAACTTAAACGATCTCTTCTTTTCCACTAAAATAAATGTTTATGATTGTCAAGCTTTCCTGGTTTGGGAACAAAATTAAGCTTCAACAAGGCCACCTTCAGACAGGTGAATGAGGTAGGGGGTAATCTGGGGGGTCAGATAAGAGTCAGAGCCCAGGTATTCCTGAAAAATATTTGTCTCTTGCTTTCCAGAATCCCAGACAGGTATTTCCTTACATTATGAAGTAATCACTTCTCTTTGGTGGTGACCTGTTGATTCTGAAAGTATATGTTCTCAAGAATTTTACACTATACATTAAGAGAAGAATGTTGAAGTGCTTCTGTGAAAAATGTACTTGGATTTAAGAGATCCAGGAAGAAATTCTTCCTTTCTCTTCTAGTCATTATCAGCAACTTGTCTGAAAAAGCTGAAGCTATATTTCTACCAGTCCTGGGGAAAGGCATTGGCCAAGAAAATTACAGTAAAGTTGAGCCCTAAAATATGGCACAGGGTAACCTCACTACATCCAGTTCCACACCCGTCCCCCAGATACCCATGGTATAATTTCCTTTATTTAACTGATGTTTGCAGTTACTTGCTGACAGAAGCATCCTGATACCAATTCTGTCACCAGAAATGAGTTGTCACAAGCAACAAACTCTAAACTGTTACTCTTGCAAAGGGGAAGAGATAAGGCAGAGAAAGAATGATCCGCTCAACTCTTCAGAGCTTGGTAGTTAATGACCTTTCCTGTGTGCTTCTGAAGCATTTGGCTAATTGTTTGCTCCTTTGGGGAAGTGACAGAAAATTTTCACGATGCTGGTGTTTGGCTACATCTTGCAACTCTCAAGTCCTTCAAGAGAGAGTTATGCTTTGGCTACAGAGAATAAATAAAATTCAATTATGCCTAAAGAGGTTCTTCATGTCTGTGGGCTATAACACAAGGTGGTTTAGATTCCAATAATGTGAAAATTGGGGTAGGGGGATCTGAAAAGCCAAACTTTGTACTCTAAGCTGTAGGCAATACAAACAGAGACGGTGAGAATGGAGACTGCACAATATTTGATGGGTCCAAAGGAAAATTCTGTAACCCCTGACCTAGTGTTAAACATTATTAACGAGGTAAAGGGGACAATCTTATCTTTAAAATGTAGCTGGAAAG
The DNA here is from genome assembly GCF_054644295.1 of Miniopterus natalensis. Taxonomy (NCBI): domain Eukaryota; kingdom Metazoa; phylum Chordata; class Mammalia; order Chiroptera; family Miniopteridae; genus Miniopterus; species Miniopterus natalensis. Next base: position 150,838,785 of record NC_142081.1, read on the forward strand.
GACAAGTTATATGTGTCCCACCCCACATCAGGCTGTTTTGATTTTCCTCATGACAGAGACCATCAAAGAGTGATGACTGTGTGGCTGAGGGAGGGGATGGACGAGGCTCTGTGGTTTGTGATTGAGACTGGATTTCCCAGGAAAAATGACTTCTGAGCCAGCTCTCTGGCTAGGTTATCAGGCCATGTATTTCAATGCAAACAAATCAGAAGCCAACCAAATTTTTAAGGGGACTGCATCATCAAAGTGACTCGAAGCCTCACCAAGAGGATATTTCTATAATTAGACCAATCTCCAGTTCACCAAACCCACTCAACAGGAAGGGGGTTGTTAAAGCTGTGCAGTCCGGAGGTAAGGCACCCTGCCACATGCCCGTCCCCCAGATCCCCATGGTTGATACCCACAAGGAGGTTGCCAGCACCACCTTCCACCCCGGAACACAGAGCTGTCAGACTTGCAGAAAACAGAAAACTGGCCAACTGCTGGAACTGACAGTACTCACTGTATGTGAAACGTGCTATGACTTGGCACCACTGTATTTTGTGCTCCCCTTTTTTGAAGGAGCTTTTATGGCAGCGGTATTTCCTGTTCTCCACTATCAGAAGTTGTCAACCTGGAGCAGAGAGTAAAAAATACTTTTGTTTCACTGAACTATAAACAGTTACATTCTAACTTGTTAGAAAGAACTGCACTTTAAACAGATATTCTGAACTTAAACTTGCTCTAGTAACTGTAGGCGTCTTCACGTTGTCTCCTTTTTCGTAAGGTATAAATATATTCCAGACAGGCATGGACATTTTTGGAAATGCCTGTGTATGGGAAGAACGTTTGTATGGTGGATAGCTGAAAATGTGGCCATAGTGATATCTTTGATCGCCACCCTAATAGCCACTGTATTCCTGAATGAGTATTAATGACATTCTGCCTTCTAGTATTTTTTTGTAGGAATTGGATAATTCTGATGTCTATTGGAGTGTCTGGGGGATAGTTTCCTCAGTCTCACTGAAACACAGAAAGTTACAGATTAACCTTCTAGTTAGGATGTGGCTGTTTCTGGAGGTATGGCCTGAAAATGCTCTTGCCTCCTACTAGCCTGAAGTTGATACTATCACCAGAGAGAAGGAAGAGTGCTGGAAAGTACCTAGGCACTGGCTGAAATGAGGACTGGTTGTTCTACGCCTGGAGCTCATCCTACTTCAGACTATCATTTGTGGACACTGTCTGAGCAGGCTCCAGCTGAGATTTTCTGTGACTTGCAGATCAAAACAAGCTACACTATACAGTAGATTATCAGTGCGTGGAATTGTGTCCAGATTTAAAAAACAATCATAACTACTTACTACTCTCTATAAAAGCAAACATATTAATGCAAAGCTCTCGCCCAGCCCTTTTAATAGGTTTCTATTTTTCCTTGACTTTAAAATTCTAAACCAGAAAACATACATTTACCAATAATAATAAAACATAATTTTTTTAAAAGTGTAAAGAAACCACAGGACTTTAAAAATTCCTTCTGGCAAGAATATATACACTTGAACAAACAAAGACTTAAACAGTAAGGTAAAAAATGGGTAGGATGCACAAGTTGTTCATTTACCCTGTACAGTTTTCATAATGAGATTATTTAGCAACTAGATAGATTTTTTTAAATTGTAATTTAAAATATTTAAATGTCTATCATTTTAAAACTTTTAAGCAGGTATAGCATGGTAGACACTATGCTAGTTATATCATTTGATACTCAAAAAAGATAGATATTTAAAGTAATCTGATTTTTGGAAACAAGGAAACTAAAGCTCAATGAAGTTAAAGGAAACATATTTCAAATCTTCTTTTCCAGATACAACACATTTGCTTGAAGAAATTGATTGCATGACAAAATAAAGTGAAATAACATAGATATATTACTTTGTTACACAAAACTGTAACTATGATCACTACTTTTCTAATTTTGACAATAAGACCTTATTTTAAATTTTAGATGATAATGTGAAGCTGTTATTTCAAAACATAATCATGGAATCAGTCAAACTCAGAGCATTATCTAGAGTACAAACAAAACATGACAGGTTTGAAGCACTTTTTGAATAATTGCTATTAACCTCTGAAGGCTTAGAAATATGTTAGAGGAAAAACTGAAAGACGATAGCAATTACTTTGTTCCATTTGCTCTTTCAGTCAAAGAAACATGTCTCACAAGACAATTTCGGACCATTATCTAACATATAATCTCTCATTAAGTTTTTACTTGAGACACAATTTTTATTAATTTTAGCAAAATCCCAAATTCTCTATTTTAAGGATATGCTTCTTTTTTCTTAATTCCGATGTGTTACGTTATTTTCTTCCCAATAGCTTAAAATTAAAAGCATAATTAAACATTTCGGCAGAAAATATTTTTAAATGCATATATTTGGTGAATAAAAAAATGTTGGTTCCAAAGCAATTTAATTAGAGCTTGTCTATTTTAAAACCATTTCCATGGCACAAATTGTTAATTTACCCTTTACATTTTTCATAATGAGATTATTTAGCAACTAGACAGATTTTTAAAAATTATCATTTAAAATGGCTTCGAGCCTGGCCAGGCGTGGCTCAGCAGTTGAGCGTCAACCCAGGATCCAGGCGATCGGGGTTCGATTCCCGGTCAGGGCACATGCCCGGGTTGCGGGCTCGATCCCCAGTATGGGACTCACAGGAGGCAGTCCATAGATGCATCTCACACTGATGCTTCTATCTCCCTTCCTCTCAATTCCTCTCTCTCTAAAATCAATTTAAAAAATTAATTTAATAATTAAAATGAATTCCAAATTTAGAGCTACTTCGTAATTAATGAATCAGCCTGGGTACAGTAACACTCATGAATTCACCAAGTTCTGAGAATTTACATAACCTGCTACACATATTCAAGGCAAAATGAGCCCTTGGATGTCAGCAGACGTGACTAGTGTTTACCAGTAACCACCTCTTCTGTCCCCACCCGTTCCCCTCGGTGAGGCGGCGCTGTGGGGCTAGAACTGGCCACAGGGCCAGAAGCTGAAAGGATCTCTCTTCTGAGATAAAGCCCGGCGCCCTCATGAGCTCACCGTACACTGCCTTTCGCTGCTGTGGAGGCCAAGCAGCAGCAGCCACAGGACACATGGCGCCTTCAATAGTTCGCCACCCTGAATAACAACTTCATGGGACAGAGCCCTAGCTGCGTAATTGATATGAAGCAAAAGCAAGAAGCAAACTTGTGTTATGTTTAACCACTGAGATTTTGTAATAATCTGATGTTGATACATGACCTATCCTATCGTAATACCAATTGCTTGGCAAACAATTCTTTATGTTAAGATATGGGAAAAGAAGAAGGCACTCACCAATCCATGATATACTATATCTGGCAACAGCACCTACCATCATTCTACACAGAAAAGGTATTTTTTTAAGATCTTAAAAGATCTAATTAAACTGATGATTAATTTTAAGTTTAATGACTGTTATTTTTAGTGTAGGCACAATTTATGATGACATCAATATAAAGTTATTAAAATTTAAAGTGTAAAGTAGATTTGTTTCTAAACCCATTCTTACTTATAAGAATGCACTTACTTATAAGGAAGCGCTTACTTATAAGTACATATGTACATATAAAAACTGTTAAGATAACATATACATACTAATTATACATATGAATATACATGTATCTAATCTCCAAGATGATCTACCCACCCTGAGTTCACCAAATCAGAGTAAGGATGCAGTTCCTGCAGGCTGACACCTACGTTGGGACATCAAAGAGCTAGGAAAAATTTGGTTTCACACTTGCTCAATAGCCTTTAATACTGGTAGCTCAGTAAAGTATAAATAAAATAATAATTTCTATTTATTCAGTCTAGTGTCAGCAGTAGAGGACAAGTAAAAGATTACATTTGCTTTCTTAAGGCAATACTTGAAAACTATAAATATTTTGACATTTTTTTTCCTTTCCTTTATTTCTAAGACTTTAATACCAAAAGAAAATTTCTAAAAAATTATTCTATTCCCAAGTTCTGTGAAATTTGTGCAATTCTCATTTCTTAATTCAGTCTACAAATAAATGTGTGCTACCATGTGAGACAGGACATAAACATGCATATCATAATGAAATGGATTATGTATATTAACACAAAAGTCTTTAAATATATCATTAATATCAAAGTAAGTATATGTCAGGTTGAAGTAAGATTGTATTAGTAATAGTTCATAAAAAATAATTTATATTTGTTAATTTGTTTTAATAGCCTCTCTCTCTTTCTCTCACCCTCTTTCTGAAAACTCACTAACCATCCTCATCACAATCTTCTGAAGGGAACACTATTAATTATCACCATTTTAAAATGAGGAAACAGTGATAAGAGAAGTTGAAATAATTTGCTCAAGGTCACACAGACAGAAGAGAGCAGAGCTGGAATTTGAACCCAGGCAGTCTGGTTTCAGAGACTGTGCATCCATATGTTAAGCATATACTTCACTCAACTGAACCCCCCACTGAAAAACAGCCATGATAATGTAAGACAAAAGCATTTTGTTTACAATTACAATAAAGCAATTGCTTTTTTGCTTTCATCCAGGGTCATGGTTCCCTGATGTTTCCTGAGGGTGACTTACTCACATACAAAATAATTTGTGCACAACCCCTAATACTTATTAAACCCAACAGCCACTCACTCACAGAAACTTCGCACAGTGTTTCACACGCTGTGAGGAAAGGAGAGACACCTGGAGAGGCAGTCAAAGCGCATCCCTCGAGATACCAGGAATGTGACCTCAAAGCCACCTGGAGACTCTCTGTGGACTGAAAGTATTAAACAATTTACTGATCAGAGATATATTCTTCAAGGTCAATGATAAGTTTTGTGTGGTAATAAAATGATGCCCTCGGGGTTCCCACGTGGCAGGACTGTTTCTTCCCACTCCTTCCCCGCCGCCTTTCTTCCTTTTCGGACTTCTCTATCTGCTTTTCATAAGGATAATCTCCTCGCTCACTGTCACACTTGACAGGTGCCCCTTTGCACTGCTGTAGTCAGCACGTCTGTCTCAACAAGAAGCCTGCATCCCAGATAAAGCACAGTCTGCTGCGGGACTTGGAACGATGTCACCGTGTCAGAAGTAGACTGACTGCTCCCCCTGGGGCCTAAGGAGCTCCAGTATGAGTTGTGTACTGACAAATACAAATTAAGGACAAGAGGCTTAATGCTCACTGTTGAAAGGAATAGAAGAGATTTCCCTCTCCTCTGTTGTCTTAGAATATCTACTTTAGAAAACTTGTAATTACAAGTACTTTTCCCCCCATCTGTGAAACATACATGCATCTTTTGAATGCCAGACAGGCCTTTTGTCGGTTTTTAAACCCAGGGACGTCTTTCTCAAAAACTTGGGAGTCCTCTCCTTGAAATGCAGACATCAAGAGCGAGAGCACCCCTATCTGGCAGTTTTTCTGGAATAGTAGTTGCCCAACTTTCTGGGCACCTTGCTGCAACCTGAAAAAGCACTTCCTGTCACAAGGATGAAAGAAGTTTCTTCTGCCTTGGCCAGTGTGATTCAGTGGCTGGAGCACAGGCCCACACACCGAAGGGTCCCAGGTTTGATTCCCAGTCAAGGGCATGTGCCTGGGTTGCGGGCTTGCTCCCTGTTGGGGAGTGTGCGGGAGGCAACCGGTCTGTGTGTCTCTCTCACATCCATGTTTCTCTCTCCCCCTCCCTCCCATCCACTCTCTCTGAAAAGCAATGGAAAAAATAGCCTCAGGTGAATATTAACACACACAAAAAAAGTTTCTTTCTCCCCTTGTCAAAACAAATTATTTAGCACAGATGGTCACTCCGATGACCAGGTAAATTCAGGATGAACTATGGTGTCAAGTTCTCTGTACTGGAGTTACTGTTTACAGGCGTACCCGGGAGATACTTAGTTCCAGACCACCACAATAAAGTGATTATCACAATAAAGCAAGTGACACTAATTTTTTGCTTTCCCAGTACATATAAAAGTTATGTTTACACTACACTGTAGTCTATTAAGTGTGTAACGGCATTATGTCTAAAAATGTGCATATATTAATTTAATAATACTTTATTGTTAAAAATGCTAACCGTCATCTGTGTCTTCAGTGAGTTGTAAACTTTTGCTGGTAGAAGGTTTAGCTTCAATGTTGATAATTTCTGACTGATCAGGCTGGTGTTTGCTGAAGGTTGGGGTGGCTGTAGCAATTTCTTAAAATAAGACAGCAATGAAATCTGCCGCATGGGTTGATTTTCCTTTCATGAACAATTTTTCTGTAGCTTGCAATGCTGTTCTACATAATACCCACAGTGGTGCTTCTTTCAAAATTAGTCAGTCCTCTGAAACCGTGCCACTGCCTTATCAACTAAGGTTAATATTCTAAATCCTTTGTTTTCATTCCAACAGTCTTCACAGCATCTTTACCAGGAGTAGTTCCCATCTCAAGAAACTTTCTTCACTCATCCTCAAGAAGCAACTCCTCATCTGTTCAAGTTTTAACAAAAGACGCAGCCATTCAGTCACAACTTCAGGCTCCGCTTCTAATTTTCATTCTCTTGCTGTTTCCATCGCAGCTGCAGTTACTTCCTCCACAGAAATCCTGAACCCCTCAAAGTCAAGCATAAGAGTTGGAATCGACTTCTTACAAATTTCTGTTAATGTTGATATTCTGACCTATTCCTATGAATCATTATTTTTTTATTGATTTTAGAGAGAGAGAGGAAGGGAAGAGAGAGGAACATCAATCTGTCATTCCACTTATTTATGCATTCATTGGCTGATTCTTGTCTGTACCCTGACAGGGGATCAAACCCACAACCTTGGCGTATGGAGGCGACGCTCTTAACAACTGAGCTGCCCGGCCAAGACAGGGTGAATGCTCTTCATAGCATTCAGTGTTGTTATTCAACATTAGAATGTTGAATCTTGTCCAGGAGGTTTTCAATTTACTTTGCCCCCCTCCAACAGAAGAATCACTATTTATGGCAACTATAGTCTTACAAATATATTTCTTAAATAATAAGACTTGAAAGTCAAAATTACTCAGTACGTTGGCTACAGAATGGATGTTGCGTTTAGCAGGCATGAAAACAACTTTAATCTCGTTGTACTTCTCCACCAGAGCTCTTGGGTGACCAGGTACATTGCCAATGAACAGTAATATTGGAAAGAGATATTTTTCTGAGCGCTAGGTCTCAATAGTGGGCTTAAGATATTCAGTAAAGCTTGTTGTAAACAGATGTGCGGTCATCCAGGCTTTGTTGTTCTATTTATAGAGCACACGCAGAGTAGGTTTAACATAATTCTTAAAGGCCCTAGGATTTGGGGAGTGGTAAATGAGCACTGCCTTCAGCTTCAAGTCACAGGCTGCATCAGCCCCCGTCAACCTGTCCTTTGAAGCTTTGAAGATTCCAGGCATTGGCTTCTACCTATGAAAGTCTCAGACAGAACCTTCTTCCATTAGGAGGCTCTTTCAATTACATTGAAAATCTCTTGTTTAGTGTAGCCCCCCTCATTAATCATCTTAGCTAGATCCTATGGATAACTTGCTGCAGCTTCTACATCAACACTAGGTGCCTCATCTTGTTTTTTCTTTTGTTTTCTTGTTATGGAGATAGGTTCTTTTCTTAAACCTCTGCTAGCTTGCAGCTTTTCTTCTACAGCTTCATCTCTCTCAGACTTCATACACCTGAAGAGTCAGAGCCTCGCTCCTAACTAGGTTTTGGCATCAGGGCATGTTGTAACTGGCTCGATCTTCCATCCAGACCACTAAAACACTGTCCACGTCAGCCACACGGCCATTTGGCTTGATTGCCATTCCTTTGCTCACTGAGTAGCACTACCATTTTCCTTCAAGGATGTTTCCTTTGTATTTGCAACTTGGCTACGTGTTTGGCACAAGAGGCCCAGCTTTCAGCTTATCTTGGTTTTTGACATGCCTTCCTCACTACACTTAATCATTTCTGGTTTTTGATTCTGAACACTTAGAGGCCATTGTAGGTTTATTAATTGGCCTAATTTCAATATTGTTGCATCTCAGAGTATAGGAAAAACAAGGAGAGGAAGAGACAGTAACAGCTGATGGGTGGAGCAGTCAGAGCACACAACCTTTATCAATAAAGTTCACTGTTTTATATGAGCACAGTTCCTGGATCCCTAAAACAATTACCATAGTAAGCAATACCAAAGATAACCAATCACAGATCACCATAACAAATATAATAATGAAAAAATTTGAAATGTTGAGAGCATTATCAAAAAGTAACGGGGACATGAAGCGAGCAAATGCTGTTGGAAAAATGGCACTGAGAGACTTCCTTGGCACAGGTTTGCCACCACCCTTCAATTTGTAAAAACCACAATATCTGCAAAGCAAAATGAGGGGAGCACAATCACATGAGGCGCAGCTGCATTTTGAAAACATTCATGGAATGGGTTGTATTTCCTTGGCTATATAAAAGGGTGAGATTTCTGCCTTTGCAATCCCTTAGTGGATTGCCTGTAATGCGCATCACATTCTGGTTTAATGCTTATCCAATAATAAAGGTGTTTTCTTCCTCCTATTAGCTTTGTGGAGAGGACATCTGGGTTGAGAAAAGGATTTTTATTTTAATTTCCCCTACATTAGGGTGCATATGCCTCAGCTAGCATGACATTTCATGCCCTTTTTGGGGACTCTCAGGAGTTCATTTATTGTTTTCAAATACTAATGATCCACATCATGTTTTAATTAATTTAAGTTTGTAGATAATTGGCCACTGGATAATGAGATGATACCACACGTGTCATGTCATAGGCACACATATGTGGGCATTCACAGTTATACAGCATTCCAAGGAAGTAAGATATTCCATTAGGTTGAAATTTTAGAGAAGTGAGGCTTAAAATTTTAAGTTTAAATGATCATATCCATTATTTGTTTTGCTCAGTGCACTTCAAAAATATTTAAATAGCAGGTAGTAATATTTGGGTCCTTCTCTTCCTATAATAATTGAATATAGAACTATGTTAGCACATAACCCGTTATAAATATTGATATACTCGACTATTGCCGCTGAGACATTGATTGACATACTCCTAGATCAAAAAGGTTTTGTTTTGTTTTTTTAACCTATAATAGTTCACTGCTCATTTGCAGTAGTTAAAAGGTACTCAATGACTGTTTAATGACCGAACAGTGTGTGTGAATATAAGTAAGTATGGCTGTGCCTTGGTTGCTCAGTAATGTGTATTGAACACTTTCGGTGCCCTGTCCACGCCCCCTTTATTCGGCCCAGCCGCTATGAGTGCTGGCCGCTAAAGGTTCACAGTTGCTTCCTTCTTTGGAGAATCCCCCTTCCCTATGGGAAGCTGCTTCACCTAGGACACTACCAGCCCCCTTCCCCAAAGTCAGTAACTGATGCATGAAGGTACAAGATGCCGGCCAGCCTCGCTGCCTCAGGGTAGGACCAACTACATGGCAAAAGTCACGCCGCAGAGCCTCTCCTGTGCCCAGGGGATCAGAATGAATCAGCTGCCAGCAGATGCCGCAGTCACTTGGAGACTCCCCCTACTCTCGCTCGCCTCCCTCGCCCCTTCATCTTGAGAACACAGCAGCAACAAAATAGTAGTATCTATTTGTATCTATTCATTTATAAAAATATGCCTGATTAGAGTTTACAGTACTGTGATTTTATTATACATTCTGTACCCTATTTTTCCACTTATATTCCTACTGCCTATCTGCAATATAAAATGAGTTTTGATTGGCAAATTTCTAGTAACCTCTCCCTTCTTATACTCTGTTCTGCTTTGCATTTTCCTATGGTCCTTAGTATAGTGTCCCTAGGAAAACAGTTGTGTGTACATGATTTATCCCCTTAGTTGTATTAGTACCCTAAGGAAGGAGCTAAATTGAATAATTTTTACATCCCATAAAATGGTTAACAAAGTGCCTTGGTACATATCAATTTTTAAAAAAAGCAGTCCAATCAATATATACTAGTGACAGTATTAATTTTATAGTTATGAATAGAAAAAAGTTGCTCTAAAAGCAAAATTACTAAAATCATAATGACCAATTACTTAATACAGGAAATCAATAATCTTCAAAAGCTTTTTAAGATAGTGAATTTAACTATTTTAATCACAATGTATTAAAAAATTTTTAACCCTCACCCGAGGATATGATTTAATTGATACTAAAGAGAGAGGAAGGAAGGGAGAGGAGGAGAGAAAGAGGATCACCAATGTGAGAGAGAAACATCGATCGGTTGCCTCCCATACACACCCCAACAGGGGATCAAACCCACAAACGTTCGGTGTGCTGAATGACACTCCAACCAACTGACACTCCCAGCCAGGGGGCTCAGAATGTATTTGAAAACACATTTCAACTCACATTTCCTATAAATGATTTTTTACTTCCTTGTGAAATCATTCCTTTTTAAAAAATCGGATTCTGCATCTAACGCTGATATATTTAGAATACTTTTTTTTAAAGATTTTTATTTTATTTTATTGATTTTGAAAGAGAGAGGGAGGGAGATGGGGAGAGTGAAACACTGATTGGCTGCCTCTTGCAAGCTCCCTACCAGGGACAGAGACCACAACCTGGGCATGTGGGCTGACCAGGAATGGAACTGGCAACCCTTCAGCGCATGGGAAGACGCCCAACCAACCGAGCCACACTGGCCAGGGCTACAATACTTTTTTTGTAAAGTAATAAGTTAGAATAAATTCTATGGCATAGTCAACACATAGAGCATAAAAATAAACATTGAAGAGGTTTCAAATTGTCAACTGTTTAGTTTGAAATAATCCTAAATAGCAACACGCTAGCATTTTAGAGGGCTCCTTATCTTGCAAACTTCTTACTTTGCTGCAAATTGAGTTGTACAAGGGTGATTCCTAGTGGAAGTGTGCTTGGAGGAGAGAGTTAGAAAAGAGATGGACAGTTTTCCAATAACAGAAGTGACATTCTATTTCTTCTGCCTCCCTATAGGTGACAGTAGGTATTTATTGAGACTACTGTACCTAGAAAATTATTTGACCCCCTTTGTTTTTCATGACAAATACATTTCTCAAGAGTATTACTTCTAGAAAAGCATGACTATTTTTGTTAAAAGAAAGTAATACATCAGGCAATTTTACTTTACTCTGATTGGCAACTTGAGATCTGCCAGAATCACTTAAGCTGTAACCTATTTTCCCATCAACTATGTTGATACAGATCCACAGGACACGCAAGTAATAATATATACTTCTCTGAGGTTAATATTTTGTTCCTTAGGCAGCACAACTGAACTAACTGGCATACATAAAATTATTAAGCTTAGCACAAATCCCAGTCTGAAAAACTGTTTTTTGTCACGTTCTGTAATCTTTAAATCTTGTATAAGTAGGTGAAAAATTGTAGAAGTGATCATTAAATAATAACAGCTAACAGTTATGAATGCTTATGAGATATGTACTCATTTAATCTTCATAACTACCCAATGAAATAGTCACTATTTTCATCATTTCTACTTTACTAATTTATTTTTTTAAATATATTTTTATTGATTTCAGAGAGAGGAAGGGAGAGGGATAGAGAGAGAGAAACATCAATGATGAAAGAGAGTCACTGATCGGCTGCCTCCTGCATGCTCCCTGTTGGGGATCAAACCCACAACTGGTGCATGTGCTCTGACTGGGAATCGAACCATGATCTACTGGATCATAGGTTGATGCTCAACTGAGCCAAGCTGGCTGGGCATGAGCCAAGCCAGCTGGGCATCATTTCTACTTTGTAGGTGAAGAATCTGAGGTACAGAAATGTTAACTAACCCATTCACAGTTATAAGGCCAAGATTAGAGCTCTTGCACCCAGATCCACAGTTTGTGTTCCTAAGTATTATGATGGACTGACTCTCATAAATCATGACAAATAATGAGAGAAACAAATGGTTGACGTGGGTCATATATACTCCAGACTTCACAGTCCCTAAAATCTGGTATCAACTCTCTCACCCAACACTAAAGACCATGCAGTTAGCTACCGGGTTTTCTTTGCAGATCATTTGATAACTACTGCAAGAAACACATCTGCTTCCAAGGAATTATGAGATTTCTTATTTTCTTATGTAGTCAAGTCACTTTGCCTTCACCCCAAGTTTCCGTCATCTTTCTCCAATGCTCCCATCCCCATGGCATAATCTGTGTTCTCTTTCTTGATCCAATCCCATGATTGCTCTTCTTTCTCTACTTTATCCCTAAAAAGTCTGTTTCACTGAAAATAAACTCTTCAACATCATGCACTGTAAGAGCAGACAGCTCAACATTTGACCTATTAGAAATCTCACCCTCTCCCAAGCACTTATATTCCTGAGTTCTCTCATTTGGAGGTACCATTTCCTTTTATTTTATTTTTAAAAAATTTTACTTATTGATTTAAGACAGAGAAAGAGAGACTGATTTCTTGTTCCACCCATTCATGCATTCATCTGCCCTGATGGGAGATCTAACCCACAGCCTTGGCACATGGGGACAATGCTCCGACCAGCTGAGCTACCTGGACGGGCTGAGGGGTCTCTTTCCTCAGCACTTGACTGGCCCTCCGGGGAAGCTTCCTGATTTTCACCCCTTCACAGTCTGCAATATTCCTCCCATCTGTGAGGCTCATGCGACTCTCTACACATCCTTGTGTCTATTAAGTCCCAACCTCCAGGTTATTTCCTGTCATTTACTGAAGACTTTTGTTATTTGACATCAGTTTTTCACTCCACCACAACTCTGTCATCATTTGGCTGAATTCCGTGTCCAAATATATGATCCAAACAACAACTCAGCCACTAAGTTCCTTGCCCTCTTCATCTGCACTGAAATGCCCCCACAGGTAGGCAGAACTGTGGCCCTGGGATCTACGCCCGCGGTGTCAAGCCTGTGCATGTCTTACATCACATGGCAAAAGGGACTTTGCCAATGTAATTAAAATGACTAATTAGTTGACTTTAAAATAGATGATACTGAATTACAGACCCAATCTAATCCCATGAGCTCCGAAGAGCAGAGGTTTTTCCCCACATGAAGATAGAAAAGGATCTTCAGAAGAGATGTGGCAGAAAAGGAAGTCAGAGAGACACGGAGGGTGAGAAAGATCCATCAGCTATTGGAAGGAGCCCCCAGGGGAAGGCAGGAGTCTCTGAGTTGCTGGAAGAAGGCCCTGGCTGACAGCCAGCTAGGAAATGGGAGCCTCAGCCTGTGGCCATAAGGAAATGAATTCTGCCACCAACCTGAACAAACCTGGAAATGGATCCCTCCCCCATCGTCTTCACCTTCTGCACTACCCGGTAAGAGCCCAGGCTGCTGACACCTTCACTGTCACCTTGTGAGACCCGGACAAGAAACACTAGACAGGCTTTCCACCCCAGACTTTTGAACTACAAAACTGGGATATAATAAACTTGTGTTATTTTAAGGTACTGAGTTTCTGGTAATTTGTGACTGCCGCAATAGAAAAATAATATACTACTGCTTTCTAAACACTTTGTCACTTTCTCGGACCCCTCAGGTATCAGCATGTTTCAGTCCTGAGGGCTACTCTCTCCCTTTGGACTATTGCTAAATGTCCCAAAGCCCAGAAAATACACAACATGCCTGAAACTTGTATATGTTTAATGTTTTTCTTCCCTGTTATATTGTTAGTAGCCACACTACACCCAACCACCTAACATAGTTCTTGAACTTACTAGGCATGTGGTAATGTTATATTGGATAATAACAATAAAAAGATGAGAAATAAAAAAGTAAGTTCACTGAACATGGACATGAAATTGTCAAGATTCGTTTTTAATGTAATAATCTTGGCAAAGATCTACTCTGCCACAGCACTAAAATTCAATAAGAGTGTATTTCTATCAAAAATGTTTCTTGGACAGCTCTGCAAATAGACATACATAGATCAACCAAGTGTATAAATTAATGAAGTTATTTTATTGTTATTATAATTAATAATGTAAACCACATAGTAGTATATAAAGGTACAAAAATACGGTGCTAATAAAGCCTATTAATAACAAAATTGCTTTAATGCCTTTAGCAAAATAGTTTCCTTTTTCATTTGTATATAGTATGAATTCATGCCTTGTTTATGCTATGTGAACACGTTCCCGAATTAAATTATAACTTACGATTGAGAGCTTAAAGGAGACACACTAATCGCAAAATTATATCATTACATTAAGCCCCGTTTGGAATTGCTTGTCATCTAGCTGGAAATTTGCACTGAAGTGAGAAATCATCATGTTATTTCATTAGTAAATAATGAAGTACATAGACAACACTGTATTCAATTCATATTTCTCTCATATTCATAGCATCTCTATTTTTAAGTCAATCCCTGGACTCTTAAAAGTTAATCTCAAAAATGAATGCCCCAAAGTAGTTTTGTGCAACAAATAAATCCCTTATACAGTAAGCAGAGCTCTTTTTTTTTTTTTTTTTTTAATCTCTGAACTGGAAAACCAATTCCTATCTTTAAAACAATAGTAGTACACAGGTCACTTTATTGTTAGGCTTTTGTTTTGCTTTCAAACAAGTAGAAAATAACATTAAAATTTTGTCTCTGAAATTGGAAGCATTCATCCTTAACATTTAGATGAAAAGTAATAACAACAACAGTATTATTTTGTTTGGTCATACAGATATAACTAAGAGCTAAATATCTGTTCATCAACAATGCATTGTTATGGGGAATGACATATTGACAATCTGCAATTTCATGTTTTAGATTTGACTTATATATCTTTAAAATATTCTTAAATAAATGTTTCAAAAAATTTTGAAGAATAGTATGATTTAGTGATTCTCAACTGGTTGTAAACATTCAAATCATTGATATTTTAAAGGTTCCCTAGGTGATTTATACGTGTAGCCTAAAAAAGCAGGATGGTAGAATATTTTGGCTTCAGAAATGAACAGGTATGTGTTTTAATCCAGGCTTTACCACTTATTAACTGGATACTTAACCAAAATATTGAACATGATTGAACTTCAGTTTACTTAGTTTTCTATAAAGTGAAGTTAATGTTACCTACTTCACTAGAAAATTAAGAACTAAATTTTTAAAAATATTGCCAAGTGTAAACCAAAACAAATTATTATTTTCATTTGTCTAGGTTTCAAATGGTAACACAATACACTTACAAAGTATTGCATATGAAAAGGCACAGGGTATCTTTTTTCTGATGCATTTCAAAGTAAATTTTAGATACTGGTACACACTATTAAATACTTCAGAATCATGTCATTAACTAGCGCTCAATATTGTTGTTTTTTATGTAACATTTACATACAGTGAAATGTATGTGCCTTAAGTGTACCAACCAAATACTTTTCAACTTTTCATTAAAAATCAGGATAGCAAGAATGCACAGTTAAAACTTATACATTTGGTTTAGAAGCACATTTAGAAAGGCCATTTTTTAAAAGTTCAAATAGTATATGAAGTGATAAGAATGTAATGACAATTCGAAAAAAGCTAGTTAGGTAATAAAATTCATTGTACAATGTTGGTTTAAAATATAACTCGCTTTATGAATCAGACTCACAGTTAAAATAATAAAAAGTTTTAATAATAATGATAACTGTGGGCCCACAATAAATACTTTGGAAGTACTGAAGTGCTTGCTGGTGGTGGTGATAATAATGAAAAATACAACTCTTTTTGAATGACTATGCATTTAATTTAATTTTATAAAGTAGGTATAGTTCTTACCCACAGAGAGAGAAAAAAATTACTTGCTCTGGATTATCTACCTTTTAAGTGGTGGAACTGAGATTCAGATTCATAAAGTGCCACCAAGAGCTGGAATTCATAACCGGACACAAGGGCGATCAGGTCGATTTCCTAGCTATGTGCTTGCTGTTTCTTCAGTGGGTTGTGCTAACAAGGCAGAAGCATCAGAGAACGATCTCTCGGGAAGTCTTCAAGGGACATCAATCCCATTATGACATTAATTCAAGAGTCGGTCTTTATTGTCACCTGAAGCTCTGAAAAAAGCCTATCGTCTTCCATTATTTTGAGAGTCAAACTCACAATAGAAAAGAGGTTATATATACAACCTTTTGTTATACTCCTCAAACTACATACACAGGCAAAAACACAAGAGGCAAATATCATATATGTGTGCGTATGTAACACGGACACTAAAAGCTCTTTAATATGGCCATTTGGTCTCAAATCACTTACAACTGTGTAACACATTCTAATATTTCTAATTCATGAAGTGCTGTGAAGGATCAGACTCAGTGGCCCCAGTCTTAAAATAAATATCCACTGTAAATATATTTAAAGGTTTACTGAACTCTTTAAAGGCACAGCTTTAATCTGAGTTGATTTATCTTCTTTGCAGTTATTCCTGGGGGGAGCTATAGAGAATTATTTGCATACATATGGTTGACAGTTGGAATAACCTGCTGCTAATTCAGTAATATTACTCTGAATTTCAGAAAGAGATACACTAATTGCTTGACAATAATCCATGCACTAGTCAACTGAGGGTTAATCTAAATTCAGGTAATGACAAAACAGCTACATAATTGTTCACAGCCCAGTGACTTAAATAGTTGAAAGTTCAGTACACAAATGTTGTATACTACACCAAGTGAAGGCTACACCAAATAGACTCAATACAGATTTTGCTTCGCTTATAAAAATAAGTAGTATAGTTTCAAGATACAAGACATATTTGTCTACTGGCATTTCTTTCATTGCTAAAGTATTTCCCTAGAGTCTTATATTTTAAAATAATTTCTCCAAATAATGCAAAAATAAATTGGGGCTGTAATAAACACTGTAATGAAATTTGGGCAATCAAAGTAGAAACTGTCGTTAAACTTTTTGTTACATATGAAAAATTTATATAATTCTGTTTTAAACGTATTTTATAAAAATGTTAATTTTAGACAATGAGACTGTTCTCCTAACAGGGACAAAATAAATGATTAGATTATAAATAATTGTATTCTTTTTATCTGACAGTAGTAGAAGTTGGCTTTGAGCAGAAGTTGGCTTTTTTTTTTTTTCTCCTGGAAAGAGCAAGTTAGTGAACACTAGGCTTTGTAGGCCATACCGTCTGTCACAAATATCCAATTCTGCCCCAAGTCTGCCGTTGTAGCAGGAAAGCAGCCACAGGCAATAGTAACAAAATAGTCATGGCTGTGTTCTAATAAAGCTTCATTTATAAAAATAGGTGGCGGGATATATTTGCATATAGACCATAGTTAACTAACTCTTTGGTTGACCAATGCTTCTACTAAGAAAAACTAGAAAAATCTCGTCAAAAAACAAATTTGTTCAGAGTCCTCACAAGGCTACTAATATAGCCTTGAAAAGTCAAAGACCTAAAACCTCAAGATTCCAGAAAAAAACAGAAGCAGAGAGATAAATGTGACACTTGGTGACGCTTTTATCCTTGGAGTTGTAACAATTTTATATTTGGTTTCTGCCAAGGGCATACAGCTCCTTAAAACCCTTTGAATCCCTCAAGTGACAGTGTTTTTGTACGCTAATGAGATGGCTGGGGGCTGGGGGCTGGGGACTCCTGGATAGCCTCAGGGTGAGGGCTGGTTGCAAGTGGGTCCAACCATGAACATTCAGCCCAGTCCCCTAACCTTTAGAAGGAGAGGGGCTAGAGACTGCCTTAATCACCAGTGGCCACTGACTGAATCACGAATGCCTATGTAACGAAGCCTCTCTAAACATCCTAGTCCATGGGATTTCGAGAGCTTCATGGAGGCGCTGGGAGGGTAGCAGAACTGGAGAGAAACTGGAAATGCCATATCCCTTCCTCCACGCCTTGCCCTATGCATCTCTTTTGTCTGGCTATTCCTGAGTTGTACACTTTTATAATAAACCAATAATATAAGAAGCAAACAGTTTTCCTGAGTCTTCTGAGGCATTCTGGTAAATTATCAAACACAAAAAGGGGGTTTTGGAAAACTCTAATTTATAGCCAGTTGGTCAGAAGCACAGGTAACAATTTGTCCTTAAGATTAGAATTGGAAATGGGGCAGTCTTGCGGGACTGAGCCCTTAAATGTTGATATCTGACGTTAACTTCAGGTAGGCTGTGTCAGAACTGAATTGAACTGAGGTGCAGAGTACTCAGCTGCTACAGGCAGAGAACCAAAGAATCGGCTGCTCTGGGGCAAGCCCACACGCGCCTGGTGTCAGGCCTTCCGAGTGGTTCTGACTGTGGCGGCAGCAGAGAGCAGAGTAAGAGGTAGAGTTCATCCTTTCAGAGTCATTTGGCAATCTGAAAGTAAAACCCAAAAAACTGAGCAGAAAGCAGGGGCTAAGAATGAAATATCTTAAGCAGAGTTGTCAGCCGTGAGACTGGGTTAAGAGGACAAAAGACAACTTTGGAATTCAGATCTCCCAAGAGGAGGCCCTGTGGAAGCTTCTGGCTTTCCTTCCATTTCTAACCTCACTAAGTTTCCAATGACTCATGTCCATCTTGAAATCACTCCAATCCCTGATTGCATTGAGATGAAATGCCTAGATCTTAAAAAGAAAGTAAATCCTTTTTGCACAAAGTTAACAAAATCCAGATCTTTAAATTCACCCTATCATTTAATTAAACATTAACAGCTCTACCAGGAGAAAGAACCAAGTAAGTAAATAATGAGAACATAGCCAGATAACATAAACAAACCCAAATGAGATTCAGATATAGACTTATAACACATAGATTTTAATATAATTATAATTAATATGTTCAAGAAAATAGATGGCAAGATGGAAATTTTTAGAAGCAAATTAAAAATTATAATACAAAATCAAATGATTGGAAGATACAATAACTGAAACTTAATACCATAAGATAGAGTTAGCGGTGAATTTAATACAGCCAAAGAGAGGATTAGTGAAGTAAAATATGGGTCGGCTGAAATATTAGAATGAAACCTGGAGAGAATAAACAATGGAAATACAGATTAAAAGGATAAGAGACATATGGTATATGATAAAGCAACAACATATTTGTAATTGGAATCCTAGAAGTAAAAAAGAAGAGATGGGGGGAAAAAGGCAATATGTGAAAAGATTAGATCATATTGTTTCAAATATAGCTACAGATTTGAACCAAAAGAAAAACAAATGGAAAAAACAAAAAATCCCATATAAAGTTACTAAAAGCCAAAGAAAAAGAAAGGTTAATAGCAGCCAGAGAAAAGACACAATAGTTTCTAAAAAGAAATAAAAATCTCACCAGAATGAAAGCAGAAAATAAAAGTGCTAAAAATAACTGCAACCACGGGGAGTTCTATATCCATTGAAAATATTCTTAAAAATAAATTGAAATAGACATTTTAGGGGAAAAATGAATGAAAGAGAGACAGAGACAGAAGGAATTTATCACCAGTATACTAATACTAAAATAAAAATTAAGACAGTTCTTCAGGTATTAGAACAGAGATCTCAGATAGAGGCTCAGAGGTGTAGAAGTATTAAAGTTCAAAGAAAATAGCAAATATCTGGGTAAAAGTGTTTTAAAATTCTAACATTACAAAGAAAATTATATAAATACACATTTAAATTATGTTTTCCTGAGGTCAAATATATATATATTGTAATCTTTAGCATAACTACTAAAAATAGTTTTAAAAAGCTGTGTGTATATATGTGTGTGTGTGTGTATGTATATGTCTATATATGTGTGTGTGTATATATATCAAACTAATAGTCCAGAGGGATACAAAAAGAAACTTAGGACAAACAGAAAAACAAATATTAAGATCATATACTTCAGTTCAAATATTTTAGTAGTTAATTAAAGGCAAACAAAATATAATTCCAATGAAAAGGTAAGACTTTTTAAATCAGGAGTCTAAGGAAAAAAGCCAACTATATTCTATTAACTAGAGACATGTATAAAATATAAGAATAGAGAAACATTAAAAATGAAACAATGCATCAGCAAATCAACAAATGACACGTGCTGGCGAGGCTGTGGAGAAAGGGGAGCCCTGGTGCACTGCTGGTGGGAATGCAGACTGGGGCAGCCACTGGGAAAACAGTATGGAGGGTCCTCAGAAGATTAAAAATTGACCTGCCATTGGACCCAGTGATCCCACTTCTAGGAATATATTCTAAGAATCCCAATCAGAA
Source organism: Miniopterus natalensis (assembly GCF_054644295.1). Taxonomy (NCBI): domain Eukaryota; kingdom Metazoa; phylum Chordata; class Mammalia; order Chiroptera; family Miniopteridae; genus Miniopterus; species Miniopterus natalensis. Next base: position 150,858,936 of record NC_142081.1, read on the forward strand.
AGAATATATGCACCCCTATGTTTATAGCAGCACTATTTATAACAGTAAAGATCTAGAAACAGCCCAAGGGCCCACCAGTAGATGAGTGGATAAAATAGCTGTGGTACATTTATATAACGGAGTACTACGCAGCTGCAAAAAAGAAGGATCTCTTACCCATTGAGAGAGCATGGATGCAACTGGAGAATATAATGCTAAGCGAAATAAGTCAGTCAGAAAAAGACAAGTAGCACATGATCTCACTTATATGTGGAGGTGGAGTCTAATCAACAAAATAAACTGATGAATAAAATAGATCCAGAGACACAGAAGCATGGGACAGACTGAGGGATCTCAGAGGGAAGGGGAGGGTTGGGGATTAACCAAAGACTTTATATGCATATATGTATAACCCATGGACACAGACAATAGTGTGGGGAAGGCCTTGGGGGGATGGGTACAGGGTGGAGGGGGTCAACAGGGTAAAAAAGGGGGGCATTTGTAATACTTTCAACAATAAAGATAAATTAAATAAAAAAGAAAGATACATAACAGGTAAATACTAATCAACAGAAACTAGTAGAGCTATAATAATATTAGACCAAGTAGATTTAATAGAGTTGAAAATAAATATATTATAATAATTATAATCTATAGTATCATAATTATAAAAGGCTCAATCCATCCAAAAATGTTGTTTCAAAATACATAAAACAAAAATTGACAGAAAAAGAGAAATAAAAATACTTCATATTCCTAGTTGAAGATTTTATTAGCACATCTCCCTCAGAAATTTATAGGATATGCAAAAGAAAACAAATTGCCAGGGATGTTTCCAATAAAAGAAACAGAAATTTCAAGGAGTTTTAAAAAATCTATTTTGTTGAACAACCATTTTAAAAACCATTAAAAATAAAAATTTTGAATGCCAACATGTCAAACAACTGAGTATCTTTGTACCTCGTTAGGAAGATGGATGAGGTAAGAGGCGGGCCAAACAACTGAGGGAGATGGAGGGTAAAAGAAATTCAAGCAAGCTTTCCTAGACCTGGGAGGCAGAATATTAATAAAGAAGGAGGCTGAGCATATTATAGCTATGCGTCAGCCCTTAGAACATCTTGTCCTGTGCGTTCTGTGGATGCTTACTCTTCCATGACTCTGAGTTTCACCGACCTGAGGAATATAATACTTTTTAAATGTTTAAGGTTGTCGGATAATATAAAATCACTAATGCCTCTGCTTAGACCCAGTATTTAATTCTTTCTTTCTATCTGTCCTTTCAATTCTGAATAACTACCCACATACATGTTTATTCAAGCTATACTTTGGCAGCTCTCACAAGTTTTATCAGAAGATATTCTTCATACTGCCCAAACTAGAACTCAGGGAAACTCTGAATTAAAAACTATAAAGAAACAGCCTCCATCATCAGGATCAATCTGAGAACACAATGGATTTTCACAGAAAGATTTAAGTCAGACCAGATTAGATCAGGGTTTTCAAGATTTGATCATATTTACCTTCAGAGTTTCACAAATGCACTCCGAATTTTAGAAAAAGAGAGAAGTGACTTTTCTTTATAGGACGAACAGAAAAGCAAAGTTTAAACAATAAAATGCTTTGTTTTAATGAGAAATAGAAGAGAATAAAAACTTTCCAAAGTTCTTTTACCAACCAACACAAAGCTATCATAAAAGTCATGAAAACACTAGATTGTTATTGTCCTGCTATAAAACACACCACAAAATATGCTATAGAAATTTGTTCATAAAATGCATCTTTCACCTCATCAAACCATGACTCTTTAGGAAAGAGCATCTGATATGAGGATACTGTTATATAACTCTATTATGATTAACTATCCATAACTAAGATGAACAGAGAATCATTGTATTCTTTATTGAACCTGCTAGATGTGATACGAGAAACACAAAACTAAAATTCATTGGGTTGCACTGTCTCAAATCACCAGGCAAGAGCTCAAATACACTTTTTCCATAGTGATATTAATGACATCTGTAGGACAGAACAGAGTATATGAAATCTAACACTTACTTTAAAATATAAAAATGTGTGGACTAATCTGAATTTAAATATCCAAACTTATCATTTTATAAGATTTCATTATAAACGATGGTGTTGCTTTCTTTATCTACTGAAATTAACTGAAATTTCTGAAGCTAATCACTCTCAATTTTAGTTATCTTTCTCTCCCCACATCTACCCATCAGTAGAAATCTACCATCTGGCCAGCCCAACATCTCTTATAAATCTCATTTCTTCTGGCAAGAGCACCATACTCAGTCTTATACTTCCTAATTTTGTCTGGCAATCATTTCCCAAAGAAGTTTAAGTTGGATGCGACTCCTTCACTTAAAAATAGACATGACTGTGACCTTACCTTTTGCGACAGCATGCATGGACCTGGAGAGTATTATGCTAAGTGAAATAAGCCTGTTAGAGAAAGACAAGTACCATATGATTTCTCTTATATGTGGAATCTAATGAACAAAATAAACTAGCAAATTGGAGACAGACTCATGGATACAGAGAACAGGTTGAAAGCTGTCAGAGGGGAGGTGGTTGGGTGAGAAGCGTGAAAAGATTAAGCTCCGTTTGTCCACCAACCCCCTAAATCCCACTGGGGGCTATGTGGAGCAACCCAGATGGATGCCCTGTGTCACAAATGAAGAACTCCAAATTTAGGAAATTACAATATTTTAAAGGTGGTGCTAGCAAATTGCCCAAACATTGTCCTAGAGGGGACATTATATTTATAACGCTGGTCAAAATGAAACTGTCCTCTGCCCTAGAGGGAGATATTATTTCTATCATCCAAGTTGAATCAACATGGGTTCATCATTAAGTATAACACATTTAGGTTATTTAGCATAATGGCTTTTCTCTGGGTGTTGGTTTTGCTGCTGGTTTAATGTCAAAAATAATTACACAAAACTTAAAAATTTAAGATTTGATATATGTACATTATGTGTCAATTTTATTTTCCATGCTTATTAAGGCTTTAGGGCTTTTATTTTTCTTTTTTGTTGAGAGTGCTAAAACAAATCATAAAAAAATAAAATTCAGAAATAAATGAATCTTTTTTCTTGTAAAATCCATATATCAAGATTCAACTTTATAATAATCAACAAATACTCCATAAGAAGCTATACTAGTTAAAATTTAAAAAATAAATCTGACATTTATTTTGACAATAAAATTGTTTTCCTTCTCTGCAATATCCATATACTCTCTTCACACACTGAAGAACATTTAGTCAGTCCCCCTACCCATGGTTGTGCTGGGTGCTCTGGAAAATACACAGGAAGCAAAGATGTTGTCTCTAGCTGAGAACACGTGCACTGATCTTAGTAACAACTAAATTATAGTACATGTAAGAGGTAACAAGAACATCAAGAGACACATTAAAGAGATAAAATTTAAGGTTAAAACTTTGCACAGGCAGAGTAGGGGGAGAAGGGCATGCCAACCATGGCTTAGCGAATAAAAGGTGCAAGAGTTTGCGTAAGAAATCAGCACGACATATCTAGAAAACCATGAACAGGGCGCACTGACCAGCGAGAGCAGAGCCTAACCAGGGGGTAAGGCTGCGCAGACCCGCTATGAAGAGCTCAGAATAAGGAATGACACATTGGCTAAGAAGAAAGCTGTGTCTAAGTGGGGCCCAGTTTTAAGATTTGGTATTTAGAAAAATGGTGGTGGAAATAACATGTAAGTAAATATTTGGGGAAAAGGAATATTAACACCAAGAAGCATCAATCTTAAACACGCTACATGTAAACGGGGTGATGTATTTAACAAGAGACTGGACCACACATACAGCGCTTTCTTCCATTCACCAATTATCCTCCCTTCTTTTATTTCAAAATCAGTTTGTTTTTTCAAAGAATGACTTGTTTGTATTCACAACCTTCCTTTTTCTTGTAATTTTCATCCAAAAATTTTGTAAGTCTAAAATTAAACCTATAGTCATTACCTTAACATGTCCTTTTTCTAAATCAAAGACTTCATTTTTAATCCAATGAACTATTCTCCTTACTTCTGTGGAAAATTGGACTATGACAAACCTTTCCTTTTTTGTTTAAGAATATTCTCCCATTTCCCAAGTCTTTGAATCTTTATGTTCACCAAACTTATACTTTTTTCTTTTTAAAGACAGCATAACATAGTAGTTAAGAGTATGAGTCTGAAGCTCTTGACTATTTAAAATCCTAGCTTCAAAATACTTAACCACAGAATCTGAATTTCCTTACCTACACCAGAGGGGAGATAATAAGAACACTATTATCATGGGGATGTTAGGAAGATTAAATGGGATAATATTTGTAAACAACTTATAACAATGTCGGCACATTGTAAGCACTATGTGAGTGTTTGTTAATTTTTTTATAACTCTACTTTTTGAATACCTTACCTTTGTTCCCTTCTTCATACCCACTTGTTTCTACTCTTTTCTTTTAATTTTCCCTATCATTGCCCACTTCATAAATTACAGAGGGATAATGAATTGCATTGGTATTTAAGCATATTTAAGCAAATAAATTCATAAACATGTAACTTCAGGCATGACCTTTTATTCTAGCCTTTGTATTGATGAGTTATTCATAATTCTTATGCAATAGCCACTTGGACAAACCACCGCTACCTCAAATCCAACATAAATTAAATCAAGCTCATGATTCTGTCTCCAGCACTAGAATTTGGACTCCCACCCCCTTAATGGTGGGCAGTGCCATTCTTCCCAAGTTTATAATATGAGAACTATCTTTGATATGCTGTCTCCTCAATCCCTCCACAAAATCAGTCATTAATATCTTCACTTCAATTTTGATACAACTTTCAGCCCCTTCTCTTTCCCCAGATACCTTGCTGGCACCGCCCCACTCCTAGCTCTTACTACCTCACACCGGGATCACTCTAAGCTCACCTCCATTCCCCACAGCAATCTCTACTCCAGGAAATCCTGCCTTTGCAACCAGATTAATTCCCAGACAGGGCTGCCACTTTCACAATATGCTTCTGTACAAAGTATTAGCATAACATTAACTTAACCTCTTGGTCATTTAACAGTAGAACCATTCAGAGATCACTGCCCCTTTTTTGCCACCAGTACAAAGCTGTCAAGCCTTCTTGACACATATACAGATGAACGTGTAGGAACAAGCAGCTAGTTTCAGCTTTTTATCAACATTGTAAGACTATCGCGCTTTCTTGATGGTCCGCTATGTACTAGTACAACAGACAAAGCCATCAGGTTCCCTGTGTATATAATCTGCTTTTGGCTTGGCTCCTTCTATTTGGGACGTTGGCCAGTATATCAGTTTTCTAGAGCCACCATAACAAAATACCAAGGACTGGGTGGTTTAAATAATGGAAATGTATTTTCTTACAGTTCTGAAGACCAGCAGTCCAACATTAAGGTGTTGGGAAGTTGAGGTCTCTCTCCTGGGCTTGCATATGACCATCTTCTTTCTGTGTCTTCACATGGTCTTCTCTCTGTGTCTGTCTGTGTCCAAACTGCCTCTGTGTGGGTGCATCCCTAGTGACTCTTTTATTATAAGGATACCAGTTGCATTAGGTTAGGGCCCCTTCCTTATAACCTTAATTATTCCTGTAAAGGCCTTATCTCTAAATACAGTCACATTGGGGGTTAGGACTTCAATAAATAAAACTGGGGGGATCTATTTATTGTACAATGCTTTACACCATAGAGAGTTCATGCTTTAAGCTTGACTTTACTTTCTGAATATGAGTAACTTGTATATGTCTTTCCTGAAGGCAAGTCCTGTCTTTCCTCTTTCCTTCTATTCCTCCTTCCTTCCTCTTTTCATTCTTTCTTTTTGTAGCCTCAGAGACTGTTATTTAATGCATATTTGTGGAAAAACTAATAGGAGACTATGAGTCTCTATATACGTTGAATTGTATAAGATATAGGAAGGGGCTTATAAAATAAAATGCCACATATAAACCTAAAATTGAACCTAAAATATAAACACAAAGTCCAAACAGTCAGTCAATAAAATAAAATAAAATTTCTTAAGAAATGTAGGCACAATTAAAATATAAAAACTATCTTATTTAAAAAGTGTTTTATTGCACCTCTCTCAATTTAGATTCTAAATGCAGGTATCCATTTTTTTACCAAAATTACATCGATCACAAGCCAAATGACATTGGTGATTACTTACTGATTGGTAAATTTCTTTTTTCACGCAGATTTCTTACTATCTTGAACTTCCTCTACTTGGCTTCCTAAAGTCTTTGGACAATGATGTAAGCCCCTTTGAATTTGTCCTAACCAAGTGTAAAATAAACTATATGTGGATTTTCCTTGTTATTTTCCTATGCCCCATAGTACAATCAATCAACGTTACTTTTATTTATTTAAATTGTATCTTTATTGTTGAAAGTATTACAGATGTCCTCTTTTCCCCCCCATTGACCCCTTCTACCCTGTCCCTCCCCTGCCCTCTGCCCCAGGCCTTCCCCACACTATTGTCTGTGTCCATGGGTCATGCATATATGCATATAGTTCTTTGGTTAATCTCTTCCCACCACACACAATCAATGTTACTTTTAAATAAATATTTCATATGCAATTTGGAATATCAATATTATTTTGAAAATTGTCAAAATGGACTCCGATTTTCACAATGATTTACTATTACTAAATATTCACTCCATTTCATTCATATTACACACAATTATACAGCATACTTTTGTGGGGCAAAAAGCTATGTTAGTTTGTATTCCAATGTTTTATGTTTTTTAATTTTTAGGCAGAGTGTGAAGAGCATTTCTAAATAGTCTGAAATAGTACCTATGGCTAAACTGATCAATAGCCTTGATGTCTACAAGGCCCTGTTAAAAATGATCAGCATGGCCCCATGCATCTAGCTGAGGGGAAAGGCCAAAGGTAGAGAATCCATAGAGCTATTCGTTAAACACAAGCAGGCGTAGAATCACCAGTTCTGTATTTCTCTCACTCAGTAATTACACAGAAGAAAGTTCCATGGCGCTCGTGGCAGGTTGTCAATTTGACTGGCTTTGTACACAGTTAGTAAAATCCTCAAAGAAGTTTATAATCAGGAAAATAGCTGTTAAACTACCATGAACAGCTACAGGAATGGTGGTGTGAAGGAAAATAACTCTCATCATAATAAGATAAGTTCTTGTAATTAAAGCTAAGTGCTTGCTTATTACCCCACGAACAGGGATTCAACTTTAGGGGGAAGCACGAGGAGCTGAGAGACCATGGGTGTCTGAAGCACAGACGGAAAAATATCAGGAAAAAGGAGCATTTATATTGGGCTGTGACTTAAATTAAAAGGCGTGTATGTGGTGAGGTGGGGGAGGAGGTGGAGAGTATTTGGAAATTGTAAGTCCTGCGTGAGAAGATACTTTGAGATTCTAGATAGAGTCCAGATCGCTCTTACTCCGTCCGGCCAAACAAACCAAGAATTCCCTTAAGGTAGTAAACAAAATGTCCTAGGGCTAATAAAAAAGACAGGAAGACTTGGGTCATTAAAAGGTAATCTATTCCTTGCTTTACTACCAAAGGGGAGAAACATCAGTGCACAGGAAACATGGATGGAAGTCAGAGCCAAAAAGCCTAATAGTAAGGGAAGTGAATTTAGTGGAGAAAAGCAGGTAAGGCAGTAGCAGTGATACTCCCTGGTGTGCTGCCTTCTAGGAGCATCTCTCTAGTTTTGGAAAGGTTGTGTGGATCTTTAATAGGACCAAATCTAATCTGACAAGAAGGAAGCAAACAGATAACTACTATACATTTAGGGTGTTTGCTTTTGGTTCCTATTTAAATATATATATATTGATTTGAGAGAAAGATAAAGAGAGGGAGAGAGAGAGAGAGAGAGAGAGAAACATCAATTTGTTGTTCCACTTATTGATGCATTTATCGGTTGATTCTTCCACGTGCCCTGACCAGGGATTGAACCTACAACCTTCACATATTAGGATGATGCTCTAACCAAATGAGCAACCCAGCCGGGGTCCCAACCCCAATACATGTAAATGAATACACTCAACAACCCCAACTCGCTTTGGTGCTTGTGCATATGCACACACATGCATGGGCGCATATATACATACATACACATATATACCCGGTGCCCTGGTATCTCTTCTGTTCTCCAATATTGCAATATTCTCAAGTATGCATTTGAATTTCTACATTGTGTGACTATCTTTCAACAATAAGTTCCTACATTTGCTGTACACACAGAGATGTACATGTTATCTGTAGGGTTTCTGCTCCCTCTGTCAATGCCAGCAGTTTCTTGGCCCATGGCCAAACGGTTGTATGTACCCACAGTAATATTAAGTGCTTTCTGCCCACTATTTATTACCAAAAATTGTTTTCTTTTCCAAAGGTTTCTTGATGGAAAGAAAATATAATTTGATAGGTACTAAGCAATCTGCCATGAATAGTTTTATGTGTCAACTGAATACAGAGAAATGTCCAGAAGAAAGAATTCAAGATATGTACAGTTTGTAATTATCTCTCCAGTGGCAGTTAAATTTGACATTTCCCAACCAAAGAAATTTCTAAAGTCATTAAATACTTTTTTTCAATAATGTGTAGAAAATGAAGAAGCCTTATGATATTAGAAAATCAACCACAGGTTTCAAACAGCCTTAGGTTTCAAATGCAATAGAGGCACATTTGAACAGAGAACTTTCAGTAGATCCTGAATTAGGCCACACCTTATCTATAACCATATGTCTACACCATGGTAGATATTCAAGAGTTAAATGAAACAAAGCAATATGCTGACTGTGAGCTATTTGCAAAGCCCTAAATAAGAAATAAGTATCATAATATAATTAAAGTAACAGTGAATAGTAATTAAATTTCATCTTAGATTACATTATTAAAATAATGTTCTAAACAAAGTGCCACCTTTAGGGAAGCTAAATTGTTTGGGGAAAGATGTAGACACACTAAAATTGTTTGTATGTTGACTGCAAACAGAAGCTAAGAAAATCGCTCCAGTAACATAGAATTCCCTGCAAGAAAATATTTTTATTTTTTTAAATATATATCTTTATTGATTTCAGAGAGAGGAAGGGGGAGGGAGAGAGAGAGATAGAAACATCAATGATGAGAGTCACTGATCAGCTGCCTCCTGCACGCCCACGACTGGGGATCAAGCCGGCAACCCGGGCATGTGCCGACCGGGAATCGAACCGCGGTCTCCTGGATCCTAGGTTGACACTCAACCACTGAGCCACGCCCAGCAGGCATTAAAGCAGACTTTTAATTCAGTAAGCATTAAGGGAGAGAAGAGAGCTAACATTTATATAAAGACTTTTCTTTGCCAAACACAATTTCAATATAATCTCCATGATAAAATTTATAAGAATTTTATTTACTTATTATCTGTGAAGAAACCTAATATTCATCAAATAAATGGAATAAACATGAATAAAATAATATTCCTAAATTGTTATAGATCTAAGATTTGAATTCAAGTTTTGAATTAAGGTTTTCGTCTAACAGCAAACCCATGAATATTTATTTCACTAGTGGTCCTCACACTTTGTGATAATAATAACTAATGCATATTACGTGTTGTTATGTGTCCAACACTGTTTCATGCATTGTATTATTTACTGATTTTTTTACTCGTCACCCAAGGACATGCTTAGAGAGGGGAAGGGAGAATGAAAGAGAAACATCCACGTGAGAGGGGCATCCATCAGTTGCCCCCCCATACGTGCCTGAAACTCAGGGACGTGCCCTGACCGGGAATCTAACCAGCAACCCTTCGGTGCCCAGACCTGCTCAGCAAACTGAGCCATCCAGCCAGGCTATTTCATGCATTTTAAGCGTATTAATACATTCAATGTTCTCAACAAACCTAAGCGATATGTTAATATTATTATCTCCTGAGCTTACCTTGCCTTGGGTCATTCAGCTAATAAGTAAAGAGACGGGATTTAGACTGTCTATTCTCGCTCTCAAAACTAATGCTCTTAACCACGCAGTGCCCTCGCATGATACTTTAATCACTCTAAAGTAGCATGATGACAGGCCCCGGACAAAAACGACATCCGGCCTGCTGTCTGTTTTTTACATAAAGCTTTATGGGAATCCAGCTATGCTCTTTTCTGCCATAAAGCTGCTTTCTTATTAAAACTTGGTTGAGTTGTTATATATAGACTAATATGCAGATTTTTCTCAGTAAATATACAGTCAGCCCTCCATATTTCCAGGTTTCTCATCCATGGATTCAACCAACTGCAGATCAAAAGCAGTGTTTTCCATCCACGGTTGGGAGCCTTGAGAATGCAGAGGGCAAACAGTGTGCTTTTCTATGCCATTATATAAGGAACTTGAGCACACCCAGATTTGGGTATCCATGGGGGTCAATCCATGAGGGATGACTATAGTTATGTTTGGGGGGAGTCAAAAGTTATTTCTAGATTTTAGACTGCATGGGGTCAGTGCCCCTAACCCCAGCATTGTTCAAGATCAAGCATAGGTCTATTTGTTTTCATATGTGTTTGTTATAAATATAATTTCAGTCATTTTGTTTTTTATTAATAATGAGTCCTCTCTGTAGAGTCCACTTTCACTTTAAAAAACAACAAAAAATAATCTACTTAAAACTATATTTGAAATTGTAAACATCTATATATCTATTAGTAAATTTATGCTAAAATAAAGTCAGTAGTTTTTTCAAGTTTTCATTTTCATCAAGGTTAAAGTGAAATCATTAAGGAATAACTGCCTTCCATCTAAATGAGTCACTCGATGCTGAAACACTTTTACTCGTCTGTAAACATGTGAGTACTTCAGGGTTTATATCGCTCTTAAGCAACTGCGTTATGTTATCTAAATCTGTACCACCATCTTTTATATACCCGGTGATTAAAATAGGCATTTTCACTGTAGTTACATATTGCTTTGATTCTGATTTTCAAACAGAAACAAAACACATTCCAGTCAAAATGCGTCTCGGAGGAACACAATCGCAGGTCTCCACAGCACCATTTGCTCGGAGGCTCTCTGCTCTGCGTCCCTCCCAGGCCAGAAGCTCTGAACACCCGGAGCGCCCCCGGGAGCCGGCAGGGTGCCATCTGCCGCATGTACGCCGCGCGGCAGCCGGCGCGCTCAGTGCAAATGTAGCTCACGGAATTACGGAACAGCATGAGTTGTATTAAACCCACACATCAACGCTGGATTCATGAAAAAAATGGAAAGTCAGACATGCATAGCAAAACCATTTAGTGGCTATTTGATTAATTATTGAATGTGATTATAACAGAAATAACCACAGCATTCAGGTACGATGAGAGTGGCATTTACTGTTAATACTGTGGGTTGCAGCTTTGTGTGTGTGTGTTTTTTTAATAAGCAATGAAATAATACACAGGACTAGCAGATAATGTAAGTACACTGACCAGGAAAGAATTCCCTGACTGATAAGTGATTCCACTTCATTTTTATTTCCACATCAAATAAACATCAGAAGATGCATTGACAGCAAGGAAGTGGCCAAAATATTTCTGCAGCGTTCACAGTCAGAGAGATAGAGAGGAAAACAAGATACTCTTTGTGGAAAATGGTGATATATGAACATGAGGCATTCTATTAAATGAATGTACTATACCCTGCTGAGAGAGTAATTTAGTATACACTTTGGAAAAACCTTGATAATATCTAGTAGTTTTGAACATGCACTCTACCTAGTAATTCCACTTCTTGAAGAGGCCATATTTTCGTGGAGAGATTAAACACATTGCCGAAAGTCACACGTACCTAGTGAGAGCTAAAATTCAAATTTGAGCAGTCTGTTCTAGTACAGACTACTGTATCATGATCACTATGCTAGACTGTCTTTACAGTGTAAGTAATGACCTTAAGGAATATAAATCATATTTTTCAAAGAATAATAATACCTCAATGTGGAGGGTACTCTAATGTAAAATAAACTTTTGGTTATCATTGTCAATTAACCTAATAAAATCTACAGTCTTTCCAAAACTAAAATATGTTTTACTTGAAAAGATGCCTTAAAAATTCTTTTGAGACATGTATTATTCATTTTCATATCTTTAAAATGCATAGACTGATGCCTTGTAAAGAAATGAATTAATAATATGACAACTGAGAACCATCTGGAAATGCTTACTTTTTCTGTTCTAGGCTTTGGTTTATAAATTAACACTTTGACTAGGTTATCTTACATATGGAAATTCATGAAGCCTAGGTAATATGCTTTTGGAATTGATCAATGTATGATTGCTTATCCTTTCTTAGCATACTTACATCTCAGCACCATGCCTTAACTTGGCTTTCTTGAAGCAAAATTTTCTCTTAGCTACTTGACACTACACCCTTTGTGTTCTTCCCATCTTATCGGATACTCTTTTTTTCCCCCGAGTATCTGATCATTGAACATTGGAGTATCCCACCCTGGTTTTAGATGTAAGTTCTCTCTTTCACAGCTTCAATCAGAATCTATTTAATCATGAATACAAAACTCTGATCTTTCTGGGTTTGCAGACACATTAATTCAAATTTCTACTTGACACAGATACTTTCCTACTAAATAAACATCTCAACCTTACCTGGCTAAAAGAGAACTCTTGTTTCCTTCCTGCCTCACACAGGCTGCTCCTTTCCTAGTCTCCCCAGTCTCAGAAAATGGCCATAACATCTACCTGTTGCTTAAACTGCAACTCTCAGGTATCCTTTTTTCCCCTCTCTTTCTGTCACCCAATTTCCAATTCACCAACAAGTACTGTTGACATTACTTCCAAAATGTGTCACACATCTTTTCCCTTTTCTTTCTCTCAACTGCCACCACCATGGTCACCATGATTTCTCACTCAGAAAATCTTTCTTACACTGTAAACAGAAAATTTAGTTGACACCTAGTAGGTCTTTTGCCAAAGAATGTCAGGTAGAATGTGGTGCCACAGCTGAAAGCCCAGAAAAGCATAAATGGCAACCATACATCTACTTTTAGTTTCAGCTGGTATAACCTTTACTAACAATTATTCATACAGAATTATTCAATAAATATAAGACTTTGTCCTATTAAAGAACATTAACTGGTGTATTTCTAAGCGTTTAAGAAATCTCAAATATTATCCATCTAGCTAAATACAGCAATAATCACTCAAACAAGATCATGGCAGTAGCTCATGTTTATGGGTACTTACCCTACAGCCCTACTGTGATAACCTGTTACACACATTTTACTGTTTAATTGTCCAAATGACCTTATGAGATAGTGATATTGCCTATGATGAAATAGAGACAAAAACCTTAACCTATAGCAGCTAGTAAATGGCAGAAGTGAGTCACATCTAAATCACCATGATTCCAAACACCTGTGGGCTTACCTCTAACACACTTCCTCCAGGGGGACTCCGGGAGTGAAACGGGGCTGGGGTCAGGGAAGAACTTTTCTCTAACTTTTCTCACCTCTCCCTGAGGACTGTTGAAAGCTAAGGCTGCTTACACAGCAAACGAGCCATGGAATTACACTACCCTCCCCTTCTGATCTATTCTCCAGGCCAGCTTTAGCCCCTCACAAAGAGCCAGGCCTTATGTTCATCCTCGCCTGAGGATATTTTTTCTATTGATTTTTTTTTTCCCTAGAGAGACAATGGAAGAAAGGGAGGGAAAGAGGAAGGGAGAGAGAGTGAGAGAGAGACACAGATGTGAGAGAGACACATGATGGGTTGCCTCCCGCATGGGCCCCACCTCAGGCACCCGGGCAGGACGGGCCAGGGATGGAACCTGCAACCCAGGTATGTGCTTCTGACCAGCAATCGGACCCACGGCACTTCAGTGTGCCGGGCCAATGCTCTAACCACTGGGCACGCCGGCCAGGGTACAGGCAGAAGATTCTTATTCAGAAACCCACCCATTCTCAGTAAATCTAAGACCACAAGTTTCTTCAGGGTACATATAATGGGATCCACTGCTGTGTATGAAGACAGTGGTACATTGTTATTTTTTTTTAACTTATTCTAATAATGGGGGGGAAATTAAGCTCTAACAGCAATCTGTAAGAATTCACAATAGGGCCTTAACTTAGTCTTCATGATGAATGGTCAGAGTTCATTTACACGTCTCCGAAGGGAAGAATAAAAATTGCTCAAAATGACACAGTTACGTGATGACATTCCTGTGCTGTTATATTGAGTGTGTAATCTGATGAGCTTTAGTAAAAATGTAAACCTGCCCTAGCCGGTGGCTCAGTGGTTAGAGCGTCGCCTGAGGACTCAAGGGTCTCGGGTTAGATTCCGGTCAAGGGCACATCCCTTCGCTGCAGGCAACCCATCGATATGTCTCTCTCAAACTGATGTCCACCTCTCTCCCTCTCTCCCTCCCCCTTCCACACTCTCTGAAAAGCAACGGAAAAGAGATCCTCTGCTGAGGATTAAAAATAAATAAATAAATTTAAAAAAAAAACCTAAATCTATTCAACATATGCCAATCCAGATACAAACACTTTTTGAGACCTTAGAAAGTAATTTAGTATATATAGGGCTATTTTGAAAGATGAGAAAAGTGCTTCAGAGTACTGAGTTGTCAGTTAAAAGGAGCCATTAGTTGCAGGTTTTAGGGTATGTCCCACAAATCCTCTCAGCGGACAATGAAAATTGTAAAACCTTGAAGGGTTGTAGCTCTGCTATTTCAGGTTGAAGATAAGCTTATCTTGAAGAGATCTGTGGGTGTGGCTTTTGCCTGATCGAGTAAATTTCTAATAAGGTTCACAAGAGGTCCCCAAAGAATTTAAGCGAATGGTATTTACCAAAACACTATGCAGCTAAGACTCAAAGGGAAAGAGAAAGCACAAGATTAAAAGAGGCCTTTGAATACCAGTATCTACAAACAAGCACAAAGAAGGGTGAGAAAACCATTCAGCGGTAAATATGTCCTAACTTTACACGAAAAGATGGCTCGGAGGGTAGAGCCAGTGTACAGAGGGAGGAGCGAAAAGCCACAGGGAATTATTCTCAGGCTTTAACTCCTAATCGAGAACCTGCTAACCTAGGCATGAATTCCTCCCTGTACTTGAGTCAAGCCTCATGTACAACAGCACACGCTTTACAGGACAATATTCTGCATTTCCAGCTGATGCTGTGAGGGAGTGATGCTTCGGGTGGCTCGGGAGGGAGGAAGCGTGCTTTGCCCTGTGAAAGACGCATCGCTGGGGCCAGGGGGGGAAGGTGCCGGCCAGCCCCCAGGAAGGGCTCAGTGTTCCCCACCTCCTGGCAGTGCCACCCACGCTGAATCTAGGCGGGGGTTGTCACCAAGAAGTGAATTTCACAAAGGTGATGGTATGTTACTTCTCAGACTAGGTTATAAAAGAAATGAGCAAGCTAAAAGGAAACAAGATTACAGAAATTATCCCTGTAGATATTAAACATCTTCTTCTTTTATACCTAATGGAATCATGTTTTAAAAAATTAACAAAAGAGAAAAGACATCGCTCCTTCACTTCATTTATACTAAAGAATAAAGTGACAGTAGAATTTCTAAGGGTCCAAAGTCAGTTTTTTTTGTTGTTGTTGTTGTTTTTTTAAATAAAGGAGTTGATGTTTGAGGTTGTTGGGAATGCATATGTGCATTTTAATAATAGCAACTAATCTTCAAAGGAGGGGGGTAAAATTGGGACTGTGAGATTCCATTTAGATTATTCACAATGATTAACCTTAAAATGAAAATCTCAGATGTCAACTGAGCACCATTAGGAAAAATTTCAAATAAGAGCATTTTCTAGCATGATATATTAAGCTCAATTACTTTTTTATCTTAAAAATCAAATAATTGGGTTCTTCTGCAGTTAAAAAATAATTTGTATACAAAAGTCAGACAACTATAAATCATAAAAAATAAGTTCATAGAATAGGAATAAACACTAATTGTTCTATACTGAAAATGTATTGTTAATCTAAAATGAATAGTTGGTATTAAACTCAAATACAGTAATGAAACGTGAATCACTATTTAAAAATTCCCAGTTAAAAAAATAATTTCAATAACCCATTTTCTTTAAAGGTGTCTATTATGAATATCTTATCACTTGTCTAGACTAACCATAATATTGCTTTTCTTGTTGACCTTAAATAATTTAAGACCCCCTGCTCTCTGAACAGGCTTAATAAAGAGGTGTAATTATTGCTCATTGCACATCAGCTTTAAAAGCCAATTCTCTTCAGTTTCTTCAAATATTTTATCATGAAGAAAAACAGACAAGTATAAAACAGATAAGAAGTATAAAAACAGTATCAATATGTTCTGAACATTGAATTTATAGTGAATATCATTAAATAGCTTTAAATTATAAAATTAAGTGCCCTATGAAAGCCTCCTACTCTTCCTGTGAGTTCTTCTACTTCCCTTTACTTGTAGTAATTTTTTTTTAATTAAAATTTGTGACCAAAGAGAGAAGTAGGAAGTTAAATAGTTAAATGTTACTGACTTAGAGATTAATGTCTTTTAATATAACAGCTGTTATTAAGTGTGTCTTATTCAAAGAAGTTCAGATGCATGCTAAAGCCCAAGGTCAGGGAGACACCACAAGTGCAGGAAATGCTTATGTTGTCAATGTAGAAACAATATAATCAATCAGTGGTGTGTTGGTAAATATTTAACAAAACGCTCACCAAAAATTAAAAGCCCTAATTTACAGTGTTTGTCAATTTCTGTGGCATAATACTCCCACATGGCTGATTTCCAGCTATCAAAATTACCTAAATAAATCTAGAATTGGGAAATATGCACTAGCTACTACATAGGATTTCCACATATAGATCCAATAGATATAAATAAGCTCATAAGCATAGTTAATAGTAAAATATAGTACAATAACTAGAAAATGAGTTTTAAGTTCTGATTATGCTGTTAAAAATATAATTTGTTTTGTTATAAGGTATGCAATTTAATTTTTTATTCCTGTGTTTAATTGCCAGTTCTTAAAATTCCTGAAATTCTAACAGCGAGCGAGTATAAGCACAGCACTCCTGTACACCATTGCATATATTCTATGCAAAAAGACCACCCAGGAATAGTAACTGGGGTGGGATGTAGAGATATCTTCCTGTTTTTGCTTTAATGGCTGATAAGAAAACATGACTGAGTGTCCTCAATAATCTAATTTATTTCTCTTCAATATTCTTCTCTCTTTCTGATTCCATTCTGGCCTCTAGTGGTAGCTGCTAGTACTATTATTATCAGCATTAGAAAAGCAATTATCAGTGGTCATTACTGTAAGGTTAACCATAATACTATTCATTTCTGCTTTCACACTATTTATTAGTACCTCCTATCAATCAATAAAGAGAAATCAGGTGAACAGTAATGGGACATAATAAAAATTCACTGAATTTGAAGCGAGAAAACTCACACTGTCGTCTTGAGTTCTACTGTATAGTTTTTATAAAAATCCCCCAAAGAAAACAACTGGGCTAATTATAAAAATAAAAGCATAACATATTTGAATCTAAAGAATAGCTGACTCCTGAGCATAAAGGTGAAAGAATCCATTACGCATTTTCTTGACCAGCTCACAATCTAAATGAGCACAGGCTGTGGGAGGGCAACTGTATTCAACAGGAAAAGATCAGTCAAACATTCAGATTAAATTTTACTGGGACTAAATGACTGACCTTTTATTATATCATATAAATAAAGCCTCAGTATCTTTAAAGTGAAGTTCATTTAATTCGTCTCTCATTAGCTTTATAATGATATATAGACACCAGCTAATGCCTGTTTCTCTTTACCCGATTTCCCCCACACTTGGTATCAATGATTCTTTTTCAATCCCTTCACAGAATATGAAAGTGTTAGAGCTGAAGAGTGCACCTAAGGCAGAGCTCCACAGCCCTGCCCCCTGCCCGGTGTCACGCAGCTAATCAGCGGCGTCAGTGAGAGTGAAGCCTCACCTCCTGGAGGACTCTCTTCATCTTCAGCAGCAGCGTCTTGACGGCCGTGCAGTCCTGCAGCATGAGCCTGAAGGGCAGCGAGTCCAAGCCCCCGCTCTCCTCCGCGCCTTGCGGCGGCCAGTCCGCACACGGGCTGCCGGGCACTCGGCCGACGTGAGGGCACCTGGCGTCCTGGTCAGTGTCCTTTGTTAATTTCAGTGAAAGGCTCCTAAGGAAAGAAAGAAACAAAAATTACAATGTGGCACATTCCAGGCAGTATGTTCCACCCTGTCCACCAGTATGTTCCACGCTGGCCACCGACGTCAGCAGTGAGCCAGAAAATATTTCCTTGGGACCCTCACACTCCCTCCCACTCGCCTTGGAGGATTCTGAGGCTTTCTGTGAAAACAGAAACGGGTCAACTGAATACGCAGCGGTGTGAAGCTGAATGAAGGAATCTCTTGTAAGATGAAGGCAGGGCGGCCAGGAGGAGCTCTCCCCCACACCACCCGACAGGGAGGAGTGTCAACTGCAGGCCCCAGGGGACGGGTGCACTGACTGCACTCCCGGCGAGCGGGGCTCACTCCTTCAGCAGCAAGGGGCATGTCTCCCGGCCCAGCAACTGGCCAGCTGGCAGCCACTACACCCTGAACCCCACTTTCCTCCAACGGAATTTCATCCAAGGGACCCCCTCCGAGATTCCTTCTTTTTCTCGATGAGTGATGTCCCTCTCCTTTGTCTGCTGGACTGCCTATAGTTTTTGAGATAGCATGCTTGTCACAAATTGCAATTCTCTGTTTTCCTGAATAAGCCCATTTTTTTTTGCTGGTAAAATAACTGGCTGTTTTATTTTTAAGATCAACAGTGGTAGGATTCAATAACAATCGCCATTATAAAAAGTGATTTTTTCCCCCCTCAGCTAGAATTTCATTTATTCACGATTACAATGTGTTCACACTTATTTAACTCTTTTAAAAATATTAAAAATCAATAGAAATCACTGAAAGAGAAATTTCATATGAAGGTGTTCTGAAAATAGCTTAAAATTAACTGTAACATTAATTGGATACCTTTTATGTATATTATTTCCCAAATTATATGACAAGCTTACTTAGTTACCTAAATTGAGAAAAATACAACAACAAAAGTTGCCTTGGAACTTGCCACCAAGGTTAGGCAAGGATGCAGATAAGAAAAGATATCCTGTTAATTTTATTCAAATTTCATTATTTATACATAATATAATTTAATTTATAAAGTGTTGAATAATTAGTAAAGAAAACACATTTTTGGATCACACTCAAGTGTTCACTTGTCTTCATAGGTACATTAATTGGTTACAACAGTATTTACTATCCCCATTTTATACCTATAATGAAATAAAAAAAAGTTATAGCTAATATTTTTCAATGGCTGGCTATGGGCCAAGTACTATGCTAACCATTTCATATGTGTTATTTCAATCAAGTCCAAGAGGTAGATATAATGCATATCTTCACTTTACATATGAGGAAGCTGAGGCCCAGATAAGTAACTGCTCAGAGTTAAATAGCTAGTAAGAAATAGACCTGGGATGACCCAACATGACCACTCTGGCAAGATAAGATTTTTTTCCGTACTAACCACATACTGTTCTTATATATACAGTGTGTCCCAGAAAACTGTATACACACTTTAACAGCTGATAGATCAATTTTGAAAATGAAATGTATTTTAATAAACATTGCCTTTATAATTATTCAAAGTGCATGTATACATATTTTGGGACACCCTATATATAATAATACTTAATGTATCTCAGATAGTCTTGTAAGGACTTTACATATGTTAAACCACTTAATACCTACAACAACCGTTTGAGGTAGATAATATTATAATTCTCATTTCACAGTTGAGGGATTTAAGTCTCAGAGAGGTTAAGCAACGTGCTGATGGTCACACAGCACAAAAGGGACAGAGTTGAGACCTGAATGCAGGCAGTGCACTCGAGCTCTAAATTACTACATGATCTGCATCTCATGTGAAAAAAATCAAGCAAATGAAAACAAAAAATAAAAACACAAAAGCATGTCTATAATCATACAAATAATTAGATATTTTCACTTTTAAACTATATTTTACCTGATATAAATAATTCATTTCAACTAAACACAACTTACAGTGAACTATACAATCATTCTTAAATATTTCTATTTTATTTTGGTGTCTTCTATGCTATTTTCTCCAAGACCAATAAGAAGAATATAAAAATTAGGAGTCACATTATGTGTAATAGTATGTTAGCTATAATAGGATTATCAAAACTTTATCAGGTTTACGTCATGAACTAGCCTGGAACATATTAGGCCAACTCAGTAAGTGACTGTATATTGAAGATGAACAAACAAATACAATGAGTGAATGAATAAAACATAATTCTTTGCAATAATCTACACATACAATTTCCATTTATCCACAGAAAGAACTGTTACAGGGCTGCCTCCCATAGTTCAAAATCTCCCACCACTCTTACAAAAAATAATTAAGCTAACATTTTACAGTTCCTTTAGTTGGATTGCCGTTCCTTTGAAACTGTCCAATCGTTACTCTAAATATCAGTGGAGACTGACAAAGCTTTCAGAAACTGCACTGGCATGAAGTTCTCTGACTAGTTTCAGGAATTTACTGAGGTTCTGAGGATTATAATTTAGCACTTACAAATCTAAAGATCTCTGCCACTGTCAGTTAAAAATGGGCTACATACAACCATGTGTTCAGATGATAAAATCGGCCACCTGAAAATTTTGGATCTATTCTTAATCCCAACGTGACAGAACGACAGCATATTTTCAAAATGATGAGAGACATCTACATTGTGTCGTTGTGTCCAGCACAGCAACAGCCGTTGGTTTCAGAGATGAATAGAACTGGGTCACTGACCTTGATAGGCTCACCAGAATCATTAACTTCTTAGTAGTTGATACCAAAAAATAACAACTAGTATTCTTTCACATGAAATTTTTATCTCGAAACATTTTTCTTCTACATGAAAAACAGTTGGCTACAAGATCACAGTTATCAAAACCATTCTTAATTAGGCTGAGGCGGTAAAGGGGGCTGCTAAACAGGACTGCTAGTTAGCTGCCCTGGCCCGCAGAGCCACCCAGTTCTGTGTGTGGTCACTGTATTTCTGATTGATTAACGCCTGGACTTTACAATTGTTAAATATTTTGAATATCGATGTTTTTAACAATAGACTTTTATTGGGCGAAAGTTATGAAGTGTCTCTGGGTAAATACACCTGGAAAAAAAATCCATCCCTGTAGTTGACAAGAAAAGAAGAAAAATCTCTAATAATATGGAGCCCTGGTTTCCTCTAGCACAGATAACCCTTAATAAGCCCAGAAGGTAGAGCTAAGTTCAGGTGCTCACTTGTTCCTGCCTAGCAGGGTTCACCAGATAATACAATTATGTACTTTGGGATATATGGGTCTGTCTGCCAACTCTCTGAATTGTCATGGTTTCAGGAAACTGAACAAATGTTCTTTATGTCAAAAAAGATAGTCCCTTCACTTCACACAAAAAAAAGATACCAAGGTCTGAAACAGTGGTTCATTAATCATCGTAACTACTGCAAATAAAAACAACGTAATTGCCACTGGGCTCATTTATATACAGTTCACCCTCTCTGTTTGAACTCCATGAATCTTCAGTAGAATTGTTCAGTGATATTTACACTTGCTTCCTTGCTTAGGATGCTGACCAAGTCTTTAAAATTCTTAACATTTAGATAAAATCAAATTGCGACTCACGCGTCTTTCTCAGTCCATAAGTACCAAAATACCAAAGGTTTTGAGTAAGATTAAAAGCAAAATCCACAAACATCACATTAAATGTATTCTTGAAGTTTCAGCCTGAGAAACTTGAGAATTTGAACCATTACTTAAAACATACAACTTACACTAGCTACTATGGTGAATTGGCTCTGTACTTTTCTTACTGTCCTTTGTGTGAAAGGAATTTTCTACCAAGCTAGTTCAAAAAGTTCTGCTGCAATTCTATTTTCAGACAAGTAAATAACTGTATATTGAAGTTGAATAAATGGACAAGTTTAATGGGAATACACACACACACACATACATACACACACATATATATATGAACTCTAGAATGATTAAAGAATTTTTCCTTACAAAGGAGAGAAACCAAAAAAGTTTTCATATTTTCCCCCATTTACTTATTACTATCATTTCAATAGTGAGACATTTTCCCCATCCACAGGTACTCTTCACATCACTTGAAAACTTCCCAATACAGTGGCCAAAAACCCAGAGCATGCTTGTTGCCAAGGACTGATGCTCTTCCCTGTTGTAGGAGCAACTCCTTATTAGTGCACCGACACCTTTCATTATAGTGAATATCTATGGCCATAAGGGATCTCAAAGATTTATACTTTATAACATGGCTATGATTTCTGAACCAGATTTCCAAGGAGTGGAAAGTAAAGGTAATCTCTATTTGCCCAGCACAATAAATAAGCATATGTATACACCTGCCTTCAAAAGTTTCATTAAGTAGATTTTCAAAAAGGGCCAGGTTATTTATGATAAATTAAATCCCAGCTTGAATAATTCTTAGATAGGCACAAAGGTATAAATCTGTATTAATAAACTGGCATCCCATAACCTAATAAAAACTGTCTATTAAAGGAACTATAGAAGGACTATTGTTGATGAAAAAGCTATTTTCCTCATATTTTCTATGAAAATGTATTGTTTATATGAAAGTGTCATTTTAGGGGAAAAAGCACATGCATTTTATAATCGAATGTTTAGCTGTATTTCTAGAAGGGATGGAACCAGCATCCATTCCTCCACAAGAGTACAGTGGTTGTAAGAACATGTTAACATTTTCCATTTAGATATGAATTTACATGTAAGAGAATTTCACACTACCTGAAGTTATGGGTAGGGGAAAGGGGAAATATGGGGGAAGGCAAAATAAAACCCAAATATCTTTACATAGCCAACAAGGTCCTCCATAATCTAGCAACTGTTTGCCTCACCATATCTCATTTTATACCAGCTGCCTCCTTGCTTTTTTGAGTTCCAATTTCACTGGCTTCATTCAGGCTCTGAAATGTGCCCAGCTTCATCCTGCCTCAGGAGCTCTGCATCTGTTTTTCTATCTACACGAAAAAGTGCTGCTTACCTACCCTCAGATCTTGCCTTAAATATGTCGCTTCTTCAGGGAAACCCCTTTTGCATCCCTACTCTTCAAACATACACAGGTTCCTTTCTTCTACGCTAAGCCTTTCTTGGTAGCACTTATCACAGATGCAGTTAGGAAAATTAATTTGAGGAGACCTCTGGGAATACATTGGACTGAGCTTACCTGCACTCCATCTCCTGTTCCAAATACAGAGAAATACTGGATAACTTACAACCACATTTATTTTTAAACATATTACAGTGCAGGAGGGAAAGACAAAAACATTTCCAGGTGCCAAAGGCACAAAGTTAAAACAGCAATAATTATATATGAGTTGTCACTGTGTTTCAGGGTGTTAAACTTGGTTATGGTCTGTAGTTTTTATGCCTGTGCAGATACACAACGTATCTGCCAGTGACAAAGAAGTCGCATAGTGCTGGAAGACATAAGCCTTCCAAACTTTTAAAAAGCTTCAAAAAATCAATCTGGACAATCTGTAACAACTGCCTGCTAGAACAATACTCTTTTTTTCTTTAAAGGAAGACAAAATCAAATGCAGACTCTCAAAAATACAACTTCCCAATGTCTGATAAATATTCCAGGTAACAGACATGAAGAAACAAAAAACAACTAATAAACACTATGAAGTGATCTATATATTAGAATTAACAGACAAGGATCTTAAGCAGCTATTATAAATATGTTCTAAGTCCTAAAAGAAAGAGGGGTCATAATAAATAACCAGGATGGTTACTCTCATCAGAAAAATGAAAACTCTAGAATCAACTGATATAATTTCTGAGATTAAAAAACAAATTATGCCAGACATTGTTAACTACCTACCTCACTACTCACTCACACCTCCTTCCTGCCCCTTTAAACAAAAACAAGACCAAAACCAAGAAACTCCTTAATTTGATCAAACACTGGCTCTCCTATGGCTTCGGGAATTAACAGGCACTTTGGTGGGGTCTTCAAGGAAATGTTTCTCTCTGGTAAACAGACATAGGAAAGAGACAGCCGCCTGTCCTGCGCACGGTGTTGAGCTGGGTGTGCTGCTTGGCAATATCGGTGCACTGCAAACAGCAAGAGGCTCCGCCGTGGGAACACAGACGAGCAAAAAATCAGTACACCTCCAAGAATCATCATTTTTAGAAATGGAAATTTAATAATTTAATCATCACTTTTAGGGATTTAAATTAAATAAATTTAGAGGTGGAAATAAAAATAATTTTATTTCCAATGCTATTGGTTGCCTGCCCTTTTCCGTTCAATATCAGGATAACAAGTCACAAAAATACCAATGTCTTGTTTCAGATCCATGTGATGTAGGAAAGTTGATTATTCTTTTAGAACCAAAAGGCCACCATAAACCCATCCTATTTCATTATCATATAAGATATTTAGAACCTAATGTTATTGTTTTAAGAACTTGTATATAAAATTCTCCTTTTATGACCACTTGAGGAATGCACATAATAGGTTTTTAGATATAATTTTTTTAAATTATAAAAATGTTACTGTATATTTGCTTTGAATAAATTGCATTACATCAGAACTTCTTTTAAAAAAAACACACTACAGAATGTCTTTAATTTCCTCTAAGTAACCTTTATAAATTGCAATGTTTTACAAATATGAGCAGCCAGAGTCCATTACAAAATAAATTCTGATATAATATATACCATTGATGATATCCTTAGTAGTATACAACCTACAGACAACTGCACAGCTTAAAGTATAGCTGTGTGCCCTTCACCTTTTAAAATATTTAGGATCTGGCAACCTAAGCGTGATAAGTGTTAGCTATGAGTGTATCATTTAGGAAGTAGTGTTTCCAAACAGAAAATCAATTCTTGCTCTGTAACTTGGCATAAAGGCAATACCTAAAATTATTGGCATAATACATAGTGGCAAGAAAACTGTAAAAATTCCAATACTTTTCAAAAATGAAAGAGTTGGAGATTATGACTCTGAGTAAATCTTTAGAGCCACAGAACTTTATCAATTTGGGAAAGGTTAATAAAACCTGTATCAATCTTATCAACCAAATTTCGCAGATTCCACTCTTGAGGCAATGGTTCATATTCAATTTTAACCAGAAAAATAAGATTTTTACAGATTACACAAAATCAAGGATTTCCAAATATCCTGACAAACTCACTCACACGCATAAAAAAATCATTTGGCTTACTTTTAATACATGAATTCCAAGACTCTCTCCAGCCGACTGTGTCAAATCTTGTTAGCCTTAGCAAAACAAAACACGTAATCCAACAGCACAATAGATTAGACATATCTTATCATGCTCACTGGACATAATTTTCCCCAGAATATATGTGAGTTTTGATGTAGTGTGGCTAATTTATACTCATCTTTAAAGCCTGGATTAATGTGCCCCTCTCTCAGGTATTCCTCTGCAATCCTCCCTACCACCGCAGGCTACACTATTTGTTTCTTCTCTTCAGTCCAGTAGAACCAAAGTGGGTGGAGACCCTCTTTCAGTGATCTTTGTAATTCCAAATGCCCAACACACAGCAGTCTCTCAATGAGTATCTGTTTAATTAATAAGTATATATTGAAAAAAATGAATTAATATATGACAATTTCACATACACTAAACTTATATGCTAAGAATTTTACCTTAAAAATCCTAAAATCCTAAATAACATGTTTCCAAATCACAATTTTTCATGGAAGGCTTATTTTTGGAGCCTTACCAAGGCATAACTATTCAAGGTAATAAAAATATTATGGGTCAGTGCATTAGGGGTAGAAGAGATTAACATCGGGTACAATGAAAACAATAATAATGACAGAAATAATAATAATAATAAATGGAGACTAAGATTGAGTCTGAATATAGATATGAAGCAGTTTCACAAGGGAAACGTGTAGTGGGAATTTTCATGGCTTCTAGGTTTAAATCTAGCTCCTCCTGAGACGTGAGATTCTTGTTCTTGGGGAGACCTATTTTAGAAAATAAAGTTGTAGTGGAGGCACAGTTGTTTGAGTGAGGAAAACCACATGTTTAGCAATATAGAAAACAATGTATAGTTTCCCACTTATTTTGAAGCTATTTCTTACTAAATAAAAAGTGCATAAATAGGTTCTCGCCAATATGCTGTCCAACATCTAATTCTGGAAGTAAGAGGCTGCTGGAATCATGAGTACTGGATGAGTTACACCCTTATGCTTGAAGTAAGATTAAGAAAAATTAGAAAGCACCTAAAGATTAATTAATTGGTAATCCATAAGTATTATTTTCTTAAATTACCAGTTATAATCCTAAATTACATCACCTTTTAAGATATTTTAATAGTCAATTATGATATTAGTAATATACTAACTATAATTCAGTTAATCAACCCTACAGATATCTTTCAGTTTGGGTTACAAAGCCACAGTCCAGGCTGTGGATGGCTCGTTTGAATCGCAGCTGCAGTGTGAGGTAAATAAAACAGCTCGCCTGGCTGACCCAATCCTATAACAGATGGCTCCCACGCAATATAAAATACGAGTGTGGCTTTGGGGACTAAAAATATAATTGCTTTTTACTTATAACAAAATATCAATGATCAAATATGCTTAAAATGTTTAATCTCTAGAAGCTCCTGGTGTAGTATTAGCATAATAAAAACTGAATACTCCTGGTAACTTTGTTTAACCCTGTATTTCCTAAACTTATTGGAATATTCATTCATTCATTGTTTCAATAAATACTTCTTGAGTACTGATAATACCTATTAATATCCTAAGAAACTAGGTTTGTGAAATATTAAAGTAAATAATTTCCTAGGAAGATGCTTGAATGACTTATTATAAAATTGCCTCAAAAAGGCATTAAGTTTATTTCAAATATCTATGCTAAATGCTATAACAATAAACATTATGATATGGAAAGCACACTGTCAATGTGCAGAACCATCTAATGGTACTGATTCTAAAAATATATTTACTTTGTAAACAATAACAAATTTAACCACTAATGGACAAGGGAGACAAAGCATGTCTACCTTTTTTCTCTCTGAAAAATAGAACCACTGGAATTTGTATAAACAACAGGCTAGATCATTTGTGTAAATAAAAAGCACAGAATATGGTTCATACATAATTACACACCATAGATCTGTCAAAGTGTAAATATCTGTCACATGTCCTTGAGGCTGGTAAGAGAATCTGAGGCTAGACCTTGAAAGGAGTGACATAAAGACAGAGTGTCACAGCTGAACTGATTTAAATGGTTCCGTTTAAAGTAGCTGAATTACCTTTCCATTATTCATCAGCATCGCACCAACATAGATAAACACTACAATCATATATATAAACATGGTACGTGGCCATAAATCACAAGGTCAGATAAGTTAGAGGCTGCAAAATGCTTTAGATTTCTGTTGACTAATCGTTTTCCAACTCCAGTCTTGATGACACAGACACTTAGATTGTTGGACTCTATCTTTGGCTCCAATATATTCCTCTTTTAATGTTATCTCTGTTTCTTTCTTTCTATGAGGAAGTGTACTTGACATTTAAAACTAGATAACAGTGCTTGCTGGTGGCATGGATAGTTTCTCTTTTACAGAAGCAGCAGAAACACAGATCGGTATCAATGTTCAATTGTCTTTGAAACAGAGACCAGGATGAAAAAACGAAAAAACCAACCCTTTTCTTCACACAACCAAAGAAGAACTGATAAAAGAAAACCTCCATTTTGCCCTTTCCCCTCCAGAGACAACTACCCATTTAGGAAGGAGAACAGGGGGGAAAAATCCTCAGAAAGAAATCAAGTTCCATTCCTAAAACAAGCGTTCCCAAAATGACAGTATTAGGTTGTTTTATATCTAATTTTTGATAGCTGAAAAAATTGTTTTTTAAATTATCGATCTTAATTATATTCTAAATTATGTCACCTTTTAAGATATTTTCAGAGTCACTTATGATATTACTAATTTACAGAGAAGGAATCTAAAGCACAGAAACTGAGCAGGACGCAAACAGCAAAACTGGGCTTTACATCTAAAGAGTCTTGCTCCAGAGCCCGCGTCCTACCCGCTCTGCTCCCTCCAGAGGCGGCTGCTCGGCAAAAAGTCATAAACACAAACCGACTGGAAAGCACAAGAAAATCCTACCTCAGAGTATTTCCTAAGGTCTTTTTATTTCTTTTTCCACCTAAAACATGTTTTCATCTAATTCTTCAATAGTTTCACAGAAGAGGAAGGAATTACATGAGGATAATTTATATTGGGAAACTTAACCAAAAACAATTTGTTTAAAAAAAAGTCTCCTATAATCATTGATGTTAACAATTTTGGGATATTAAAGCCAAGTGTCTATGACCCAGGGGAGATGTTACAGTTACAAATAAACTATTCGTGGCCTTAGAGGAAAATTTAGGAGCTGGTGATAATAGTATTAGAATGGATTCTTATTTTTCCTTCCTATGTAAATCTTTTTTTCTTTTCCTGAACATGAAGAAATTCTGGTCCTTCCTTTACTAATAAAACCTTAATTTTCCTTTGAGAAAACCCCTCCTCTCCTTCATGATCGCATGCAGTCCTCTTGGGATTGCTAAACAAGTCCCCCCATCTCTTCTTCCGTGCTGCCAAGTGTCTTGGGCTTGGCCTACAGCCTTTGGTTCCCAAAAATGTGAATATTGAGGAACCCAGCACAGAAAGCCTTAGTTGCTGACTTGCTCTAACAGAGAGCTCACCCAGTCATCCATGCGACCCAGGGCCAAATCCATGGCCTTGCATCCTGTGGTCACGCAGGGTCTCAACGCCCTGAGACAACCATATTTCTGCTCTTCTGGAGGCCTACTTGCTTTTCCTTTATTTCTGTGAACTACTGCATATCTTTACAATAAATACCTTGTTTTTTTAAATGAAGTGAGCAAGAAGTAGGTTTCTGGAGCTTGTATCAAAGAACTTTGTGTTTGCCATTTGGCAGACCCGAGGCTAAAGTGTAAAATGTAATATGGTTTTCCCGGTGCCCTCACACCCTTTGGCGTATTCCTGTCATGTCCCTTTCTGTGATCTTCTCCAGGTTTGCTGTCCAGTAGCACTGCTCCCTGGATATTCAGAATTCATTATCGAGACACTTTATTTCATTTTGCACTTTCTAAGTCAGAGGCCATTCAATTCTTGTAACTCCTCTGTCAAAACACACTGATGCCGTGTCCCGCCCTCCCCGCCCTGACCCCTCTTAGGTAATTAATCCAGCTAATGTGCTGGCGGCCGATAAGGGACTGCTACAGCGTTTTTATTTTAACAAATATTTCTTACGCAGAAGGAATGACTTCACACACAAAAATTCAGGGCATTATTGTCTGCTCAAAACAGACATTTTGTGGCTTCAGTTTTCTCAAACTATACTAAATGGGAAGCAATATATTCTGCATAACAATTTCTCCTGCATTTAGAAGGAAAAATAGATGTGGTTCTAAGACCAGTGTTTTCTAACCTCTTTTCACCAGGGAAAATAAAGTGTCTGGAGGTCAGCACTAGAAAATTATATGAGCTTTGTTTAGTGTGGAATTACCCTGCTTTGAAAAGGAGCTGCACATGTTATAAATCTTGTTTTATGTTAGACTGCCTAAGTTTCTTTTCATTGGTAACTCCAATAAATTGACTTTAACTCAGCTTCTCTTTCTGTTCATTAGAAAGGTAAAAATTAATGGTTGTTTTCTGTGATTATCTTGTCCTTTAAATGATAGACTATCTACTATTCTCCAAGTATATTGCCCTACTAAATTATCAACAGGACCTTTAGGATATGCTTTACACCATTTTTTAAAAATGATCTATTTGGTATATCCCCTTTTAGCCCCTGGACTCTTTCTAAAAAATTCTCCATAAACTAAAATTTTACCTTGAGTCCACATATTTATTCTGTTTTGATGTTATATTAAGATTTAAAGTATTTTATTTGTAAATGACCCTGGTAATTTTAAATTGCACTTTTATAGAGCTAGCAAAATGAAATATTTGCTATTTGACTTATCTGTAATAGTCACCTAAAAGAAAATTGAAAAACAGAACAGGAATATATACATATATTTAAAAGTTTTCTTCACATGAAATGGTATTATGCAAATATCCTTATGAGGCTTTATTTAGTAATGAACACACACATACACACACACATGAAATATGCCAATCCTACAAGAGCTGAGCATAAATTTTGAAAAAGATCTGTTTTGGATTTTAAACGCCAAGCCGACTAGTCATTGATGAATGCAAACCTTCTGCTGCTGGGATCATTTTGTTCTCTCTGTGCAACCAACTGAGATTAGAATAAATCCCACTGATCCTATGTTAAGGCATCAAGGGGATAAAACACTGTGCCTTTGACCTCTGGCTCATGCACTAAAAAAGATCCTCTGAATTTACATCTCAGCTCCCTCATATCACAGGAAAGACTAGAAAATGGCCACCAAAATAGTCCAATCATTAGGAAAGGTGACATATCTTTATTTTTTCTATAATTTTGTCATTATTGGCTGCCTTATTTTGTTTATTAAAATTAACCTATGACATTGCTTTGAGATTTTTTTTCTTATCTCGTAATTGCTGTGAAATGCAATTCTGTCTGCCATCTGTACTACACAGCGTAGCTTTATTTGTTCAATTCATATGAATATATTTGATATTATAAGTGGTACCTTTTTAAATCAACAGCTATCATATTCACAATAATATTGACAGATGAAATGTATTGTTGTAAAGTTGAAAGTAACTATTGGTTTGACTTCTAAGTATTCTCACATTTTTAGAAGCAAACTATTCAGGTGATTCAATAAATAACATAAAACTTTTCTTCTCTGCTAACTGAAGAAGATCAACAGCCTCCGTTAAGATGTCAGCCCTAGAAAACAAAACCACTTAAACTATTAATATCATATTAAATGTACTAATTTGTCTACACATGTATGATATGTGTAAGCAATGGCTACAAAGTAGTTCTTTAGAGTTATTTGCAAATGTTCTTCCCAAAAGTTTTAGATGAGAAGGTTGAATACAACATCAGAAGAGCAGCAGAATTTTTTTTTCTATTTTGCAAAAGCATTATTTAATTTTAGTCTTATAAAAATCTCTTCAAGTACGATCTTTCTATCCACCTTATGGGAGAGAAACACAAGGATCTCAGAGGTTAAATGACTTGCGAAGGTCAGACAGAGGGGGACACTGATTAAAGCTAGGGACAGTGAAACAAGGAAGGGCCTAGGGTAATAGGAGGGGGACGAGGCGGGGAAATGAGCCTAGGCAGAGTTGCTTTGGCTCACTAAAAAGAAAGAAAAAAGAGGGGGCAGGTTCAGGGGCTTTGCCTGGGATGAGCTGCCACTGCCCATCGCTGCCCTGGTTGCAAGACTCGTGGGGTCTCTTCGAGCTTAGGAGACGCGTGCCTGTCGGGGAAGAAGTGGGTGGCGGGAGCGTCGGTGTGCCCCTGGGAGGGCGAGCCTGCGCTGGGGCCTTCATTTTGAGGGGTTTTAAAAGCTGGGCACTTAGGGGAGGTCCTAGGAGAGGACCTCAATACAATATCCATGAGCTTTGGGTTGATGTACCTAAATGATTTTTTTTTTTTTTTTTTGAGTTCTCTCTTTTTTTTTTCTCAATCCCCCCACCCCCACCACCTGAGCTATCTGCTTGCTCTCCATCTATGAGTCTGTCTCTATTTTGCTTGGTAACTCAGTTTGTTCATTAAATTCCACAGGTGAGTGAAATCATATGGTCCTTGTCTTCCTCTGACTGGCTTATTTCACTTAGCATAATGTTCTCCAGGTCCATCCATGCTGGCTGAGTAATATTCCATTGTGTAAATGTACCACAGCTTTTTTATCCACTAGTCTACTGATGGACACTTGGGTGGACAGCAGAATTTTTGACTCAGACAGAATGGCAGATAACTTGGGATCTTTTGTGATTACTGTTTCTTGAAATGACACATTTAAACTGATATCCTATGAGTAAATACGATTTTTTCTTCTGTAAAATATATATATTCCAACCAAAATCACACTAAACAATATGAATCATATGTTGTAAAATCACATAAAACGTGAGTTGAGCCCGGCCGGGCGTGGCTCAGCAGTTGAGCATCGACCTAGGGTCCAGGTGATCAGGGTTCGATTCCCGGTCAGGGCACATGCCCGGGTTGCGGGCTCGATCCCCAGTCGGGGGTGTGCAGGAGGCAGGCGATCAATGACTCTCTCATCATTGATGTTTCTATCTCTCTCTCCCTCTCCTTTCCTCTCTCTTAAATCAATAAAGATATATTTAAAAAAAAAACACGAGTTGAATATTTTAAGACCAATGACTAATATGCCAGTGGTTACTAAAACATACATCCTACTGGGTTGCATTTATCTAGATTCAGTAGTCTTATGTACGTTTATTTATAAATGTTTCCTGAGTGTTTACCTATATAAAGTAACTCTAAAATAGTTCACTAACTTGCTAGCTAGGTAAATACAGATAGAGATAGCTGACATCTAATAAGTATCCTAATTGGTTAATATATGGCACCAGACACCATATGGGTATATAATGCTTTATGGGTCTATAGTTTTCATTCTAAAGTATCATGTAAAGTATTCTCATTGCAATTTAAAGTTCGGGGTAAAGTCTTTAAGTGGAATATTTCATTCCTTCCTTCAGATTGTGTTCTCTTTGTACCACAAGGAAAGCTAGACTGCTTTTTATTTTCTGACACAGCAGTGCTGGTACAGTCATCATCTGACAGGCTAGAAAATTTCACGTTAGTATTTAAATACGAATGGCATATGTTTTTTAAAACAGTATTTCATAATCATCTTAATTCACTCATAAAACAAATACATAAACCAATCAATATCAACCATAGTAAAGAGAAACATGAAACAATGTAACCCTTATAATGCCTAGAGAAAGATACATGGTCCCATTCTGGCCTGATTTCTATGCTCAGTGTTCTCATTGCCTAGCAAGGGATGCAGTTAGAAGACATATCTATGTAGACACATATGGCAGAATAAAGAAAATTGACCACACCTCTATTATGGCCAAGTGTGGTAAACATCCAAAATGCCGTTATTCCAGGTAACTGCAGGAACCCAGGATTCTGCCTGGGAAGCGGTAGCATTTGAAGCAGGCACTGGATGTTGTTAATAAAATGCTATCGGAACAAATGGGGTCGCGTGGGGAAAGGGTCCCACACAGAGAGAACAAAATGAACCAAATCATGGGGTGAGCGTATAACACAGAGAGACAGGCTAGAAAGTAAATAGTGCCGTGAATCACTGCAGGTCATATATGCCAGACAAGATTTTGGTTTTAGAGCTAATGAAACACTTTTGAAGTTTTTGGAAGAGAGGAGTTAGATGGTTTCATTTTTCTT
This sequence comes from Miniopterus natalensis, assembly GCF_054644295.1. Lineage (NCBI taxonomy): Eukaryota > Metazoa > Chordata > Mammalia > Chiroptera > Miniopteridae > Miniopterus > Miniopterus natalensis. The sequence goes on from NC_142081.1 coordinate 150,892,413, forward strand.
TTAGAAACATACCTCTGGAAGTGATATGAAGGAAGGCCTAGAGTGATGATCGGTCTTTTTGAAAGATAATTTTTCAAACATAACTGACACAAAAGCACTTTGAAATATATGAAGTGCTTTCCAAATGTAATACATTAAAAATCAGTAGGAATAACCTGATTTATGTCGGGATAGCACCATTTCAAATATTAAGGACTTCCCATAATTGCATCGACCACTAATAAACTTGTAGACCAGTGCTTTTTAAACCTACCTGACAATAAGAATCACCTGAAGTATTTAGTTAAAATTATGAATATCAAGACCCACTGAACCAGAATCTCTTGGGTAGGGGCCCGTGAGCTGAACTTTTAACAAGCCCTTCAAACGATTTTTAAGTGAGAGGAATAAGAGAAACACTGTTGTCTAGATCAGAGCCTCTCCACCTTATTAAATAGAGAATTTGATGCATTAGGTTGTGTGGTGGACGTTTGAGTTCTTAACAAACTCTCAGGTGATGTCAATGCTGCGCCTCCACAGTCCACACTTTGGGTAGCAAGGGACTAAGCTGCTATTTCTCTCTGCAAGAGCTGCTTAAATAGGTTAGTATCATACATATATTATCTAGCTCTGTCCAATGACAGCACCTAATAGCAATGACAAGCAGAAAGTAATAGGCACATCTAGCACCCAGATCTTGGTTCCTAAAACCACTTCCATGTAAAAGGAACTGGATGATTGGAGAAGTGGTGATTCCAGGCTGGGTCAGGGAAAAGACAAGATGAGCCTGTAGAATTTTGAGGCACCAGAAAGTAAAGAAATACTCAAAATGAACAGTAGTATGCCAAAGGCACTGAAGCTAACCTGAAAAAGCTCCCAATGGCCAAAGCTGGAACAATTTGAACAACAAAAGAAATAACAGAGTTTTCGATTATATCTATAAAATAAAATAAATATCTGTAAGGCCCCACTAATATGAACTGAGTAAATATATAAATAGGGGGAAAGGACAGGGCTCCCTTAAAAAATAACTTCAACTTCTCCAGTTTCCTATAAGGGAAATAGAAAATTGCTAATGGAACAGCACAGTAATAATTGTTGGAAGCAATATCTACACACAGTTGCTAAAATTAGTAGGTGAAAGTTTGAGGTGAAATAGTTATTTGCATAGTCTTAAAACTATCTCGTCCAGGAAATATAATATTTTTTAAAAAGCACAAGAGTAACTGCGCGGAGGAACCCGGTGGCAACATTTAGCCAAGTGATCAAGGTTAACGTCACCAGTAACAGACATGTCAATAGCAGGGTTAATATTAGAATACACTACTTCTGTGGTCTTGCCAAAAGTTAACCTCAATCTATTGGGAAAAAAAAATCAGCCATCTGATTTATTAATTAAGGGATGATCTCCAAAGTACCTGACCAGTCCTCCTCAAAAGCATGAAGGCAGAGAAAGACGGAGGAGTTGGCACAGAACAGAGAAGACCAGAGAATAACACCACCGCATGGGCTGTGGGATCCTGGCTTGGATCATAAAAAGCAGAAGAAATCCAAATCAAGTCTGCAGTATAATTAATATATTATAATCAATGCTAATGTATTAATTTTGGTAATTCTACTATGGTATATAAGATGTTAACATTAAGGGAATCTGGGTGAAGGGTTATTAGGGAACACAAGTATTCTTTTTGAAATTTTTCTAAGTCTAATTTTTTTTAAAATAAAAAGTTATGAAAATAAGTTAAAACAATTATTTTATTAAAAAGCCATTCCACAAAGTTATTACTATAAAATCCCTGAGAAACTGACAATCGGTATGCTCAGTTTCTTTTACTCACCTTGCTCTTACAAGTGGTTGTTATCAAAACTATAAGTCTCTAAAGATGCTTAGAACTACCTTAGAGTAACTAACCCTCACACTGTTGAAATTTGATTTGTTAAAATTTAATGTCTTCAATTAATGATGGAGATGATTATTTACACAGAAACAAATAGATTTTCTTATTTGCTTGATAAGCATGTGAGAATTATCTGAATTATTTCATAGGCTATAATCATTTTTCCTTCTTTCTTTCATTTGGGAAATTTTTAAATGTAAAAATGACTTTTTAACTGTATTGAAAATAAACTACTTTCCTTATTATAAAATAGATCAAAGTTTCTAAATAATAAACTGCATAGAAGGTCCGTGTTAAAAACCTTTCCACAGAAGCAAAAAAGTCAAGGATCAAGTGATATGCAGTAAAGAGAATAAAATTGGAAAGTCTGTAGAGTGAAAACATATTTTCTAGATTATAATATGGCATATTAGGAGTTTAATGGGAATACCATATCTGTGTAGTTTTTAATCACACGTGTCTTGTTTTTATTGTCTATTAGAGATGCATATTTTATTGAGGATGTATTTATCTGTTTTACTCGGTAGAACTCTGAGGTGGCCTCTAAGATCCCAGCCCCTGGCATCCAGGCTCCGCACTTTATGTTCCCTTTGAATGTGGGTGAAACCTGTGACTATGATGGGACACCGTGTGATTAGTCTGACAATCAGTTGTCTTTCACTTAATAATAATAAGCTTAACCTAATGGGCCTGAGCCAGTAAGTGGGGCCTTTAAATGAAGAGATGTTGCCCTGGTCGGTGTGGTTGGAGCGTCATCCTGTGTACTGGAAAGTCACGGGTTTGGTCCCCTGCCGGGGCATGTAGGAGAAGCAGCCCACGGGTGTCTCTCTCACATAGATGTTTCTCTCCCTCTCTCTCTCTCACTCCCTCTCTTGCTCTCCACTCACTCTCCCTTTCTCTCTCTCCCTCAAATCAATTTTAAAAAAGCAGAGATGTTTTCCCTCGCCTTGAAGCCAAAGCCACAATGAATTCTACAGATCTAAGGAAACAGATTCTGCCAGCGACCATGTGAGCTCGGACGAGGAGCCTCAGATGAGACCCAACCCGGCCAATACCATGACGACAGCCTTGTATGTCCCTGAACAGAGAGCCCAGCTACTCCCTGTCCAAACTCCTTACCCACAGAAACAGGGATGCCTGTGAGCCTTGATCTAAACACCTTGGACAAAAATACTCTATTTTAAACATACTTATGTTATTGCCATTCTAGTGATTTAAATTTTCTTAATAGTACCCTCTGCTTTCAAAATGAAACAGCATTCCTTTCTTTAAAAAAAATTATTGAAGGGGCTATTCTAATCATTTTATGTTTATTACAGTATTTATTGTTTCCTCATTTTTATACATTTATTATAAAAACATAACATTGAATTGATATTTATGTGAAGAAATATACAGTCACAAAAACAGTATGTTTGTAGTAGAAGAGTTTTTTGTAGACAATTGTAAATATTACTGTTTCCATAGACAGATACATTCCATGCAGATACTTGACAGCTAATTATAACTGTGTATATTATACATATTCCGGATTAATTCATACAAACAGACTGAATTTTAAAAACAATTTAAAATGACTGCACAACATTTCCATCATTTTGAGATGCCAGGAAAATTTTAAGAATGATAAAACTGTGTCAAGAACTGTCTGGGATTTTACACTGCTTGTTAAGTAACAAGTAAACCAGTCATTTTCATGAACGCTGACAGAAGACCGATTTCTGGGGCAGAGACGGGACTTGCATCACTCCAAGGAGAGCAGTAGCTAGAGACTCAGTATTTTTTTGAGGCACTTCCCTAAGCCCAATGCCCCCGAGGTGACTCAAAGATGTGTGTAACATCTGCAAACAAAGTGCGTTATGTTATAGGAGAGGCCTGATCTTAGGAAAACTGTCTTTAATAATGACCAGTTGGCATGCCTACCCTTTATTGCAGAGAAAGAAACTATTTCAAGTGTTCAAGGCTATAAGCCATAAAACAAGATACTACCTCTTCCAAGGCTGGTTGGTATACAAAAGAGCATTCCTGAAAACATATTAAAAAAGAAAGTCAGTCAGTATGTCTGCTTGCAAAACCTACAGAAGCATGTTAGACCCATGGGAAACTGTCTTTCAACAAACTTCTGTGAGTTGCAGTGCTTGTCATATAATCATATATTCACTGTGAAAGGAAAGAGGAAATATCCCCTTTTGCATTGTTTATGAAACTGGCATTCTTTATGTTAAGCTGTTTGTCTTATATATTTGTTTCTGGTATTGATTGTATCCTCTAAGTTTTGTTTCTTATTTTTTACATACATGTGCGAGGGCTTCATTTCAGCTTTGCTGCTCCGGTTTACTGTGAGATGGCTCTGTCAACAATTATTAGCCAGAGCTTTATAGCGCCAAATCCCAGCCAGGACCACTGTGGACACTCTGCAGGGGCTCAGGAGCTTTGCAGTTGGTAGATTTTTCAAAGTTTGAAAACTGCAGAGGTCTCTACTTTCACGCTTGGAAATAAAATGTATGCCAAACCAATATGACTCTTCATATTTGTAACAGTAAATAATGAAGTTTTCTATTGTCCACATAAAATAAAAGGAATTTTTTTTCAGAGTAAATATATCTTTTTGTCACTAAATTTAAAAAGTCATATCACACTTACGAACAAAGGGCCCTAATGAGTTTAGTGTGAGGATATCAGTATCTGTATAGCATTCCACAATGCGATAATAGCACCTGACCTGTGGGGATCAAAAATTGAGGTTTCATTACATGTTCCTCTATTGTCTTAGAAAAAGAGCTTAATATAGCCAATAAAATATTTTCAATGTTTTCTCCACTTGTGCTTATTCATTCATTTAGCAATTATCTGTTGAGTGCCTGTGTTCAGTTTATAGTAGTTGTCCTTGACTTTGCTCTTCAATGTGTGAAAATCATCACAGCAAATCAATATGGCTCTCAAAACAAATGTCAAGCCTATACAGTGAGACAATTATATATAAAAATACATTATTTTGTTTAAAAAAATTGAACATATAAAATATTACAGTTTGACTCAAGCTGTGATCTAATGTTTTGATACATAACTGATTCCAAAATTTAAGTTCAACAATCATGATCTTGACTATTGCTTTCATTAATACTACTGTGAACATTCTTAAAAATGTGTTTTTGTGGTTTTGTAACTAAGTATACGATATAGATAATACAATGATAGCACAAATAATCTAATGATTACAATACTGGTGGAAATATTTAAGAAAAATAAATACTTTATATCTGTGCTCTCCAATAGCATAGCCTCTAAATATGTGTGGCTAAATTTAAATTGATGAAAATTAAATAAAATTAAAAGTTTAGTTCCTCAGCCACACTAGCCATATTTCAAGTGCACAACAGCCACATGTGACATCACAGAGAACATTTCCAATAGCACTGAAAGTTCATTGGGCAGCACTGCTCCAGATACTATATGTAAAGTGTTCTTCAACAGTTCCTAAAACAATATTACATCAGGATGCAAATTAATTAAATGTCTGATTATTCTGAGAATATATTTTAGAGAGTATTCATGTATTTAATTTCATAAATTACATCATGGTTATTACTTCAGTTTAATTTCATATCAGGGAGCTATAAACACATTTTATTTCTAACGTTTTAACTTCTTCAGGCTATGGCTCATTGGGAAGACTACTAGAAGGAGCCCAAAGGACACATTTGCTCCTTTCCCACAAAAACTTAGGTCTATGATAAACTATATAGTCTTCAGATGAATTTCATGTTTTCCTCAAATTTTTGCTAATTGAAAATGATCTCACAGAAATAGTAAACTACCATGAGACAAGTGAAGTTAAAGGGTGGATGAGAAACTGAAAGGTTTGAAAATCAGGGGTCATGTCCATTTATAAGGAAAACGTCCCAAAGAGATTCTTAAATAAATTTCAATTTCATATATATTTATATAATGTATATCCACACAGATTATACATATATGCATATAAATTACATATTGAAAAATAGAATTTATTTTTGAGGTATCTAGTTGTGGAATACAACTTACGTCACTGTTATTAAAATGTCAACAACTTTCTTGAGGTAAAAATATAATCAGATTTTCCATATCTACAAAATATTTTATAAATACAATAATACAGTAAAAATTAACAGTTGTTTAAGCCCTGTTGTGTGACAGGCCCTCTACAATGTGCTTTATATTGTTTTCCTTAATGATCTATATGCACTTCTACATACCTACGGAAGATCTTAATTCCCGTAGAATCCTTATATTTACAACAATAATTATTTCATAGGAGAATGAGTAATAAAAACTGAAACACAAAAAACCCAGGAGAGCAATTTAGAGTATAACTACATAAACAAATCTCAGTTTTGTTTCACCAATCTATGTCTCACTCAGACTTACTTGCTTTTTTATTTTTTAAATATCTTTATTGATTTCAGAGAGAGGAAACTGAGAGGGAAAGAGAGAGAAACATCAATGATGAGAGAGTCATTGATCGAGCCCGCAACCTGGGCATGTGCCCTGACTGGGAATCAAACCCTGATCGCCTGGATCCTAGGTCGACGCTCAACCGCTGAGCCACGCCCAGGAGGGCATTATTTGCTCTTTTAAAATGAAGAAAAATAAAACTATAAGACCCTTTTTACAATATATTTTATCAATTCCTTAATGGCACAATTACAGAATCTGTCTTCTTAAATGAAAATACATGGGGAAATTATTTATATTTTTCATGTTATATGTATTAGTTCATCGGGATTATGTGTCAAAAGGAAAAGTCATGACATGCAAAGCAACATTTTAAGTTTCAGTTAGTAAGAAATATGATGAATTAGCCCTGGCTGGGAGGCTCAGTTGAATGGAATATTGTCCTCGCACCAAAAGGTTGTTCAGTTCCTGGTCAGGGCACTTACCGAGGTTTCAGGTTCAATCCCTGGTCGGGATGCTAAGGAAAGCAACCCATCAATGATTCCTTTTCACACTGATGTGTCTCTCTCTCTCTTTCTCTCTCTCCTTTCCCCTCTCTCTAAAATCAATCAAAACATTCTCTAAAAGAGAGTAGATTAAAAAGTATGGAGTTACACTGAAATATTCAAAATTAGAGTGCCTTAACAACAAGAAAATTGCAGACCTTCATATCTGGTCAAGAGTTTATGGCTTTAACTTTAGGGATTGAGTAAATAATATATAATTAAAAGATAGACACATATGTGGTATCTTAATAATTCTGTTTGTGTATTCAATCAAGTTAAATCCAATAATATTCATCATTCTGAACTTAAATACCAATAAAGGAGAAAATAGGACATGTGTTACTTCATACTTCAGCCTTTGAAGGAAAAAAGGAGAAAGGAAAAATGGTATTTACTAAGCAATTGAAAATAAAAGACATTTTACACTTATTTTATTCACAGTGATAATTTTTATATTTGCAGGGAAATAAATGAGTCATTAAAAAGGGTCAGGAGATTTTTTAGAGAATTTCATAGAATGAGATTAAATACTAAATATTAGATTATCATGCTCTTTGAATGAACTCATCAATTAAGTTTTTGAATCTAGATTAAATATTAAATAAATGGTTATTCAGACTGGGAAGAAATTCCACTGGTAAATAGGAATGTGTTTTATTTATAAAAAAAATTTAGTTTGGTTATGTGTGTGTGTGCGCGTGCATGTGTATGTATGTAAAAGCCATCTATTGTTTTAACTCTGAGTTTAATTACAGTTGATGCCCTAGGGGTGGTGCTCATGCTTTGCCAATGGAGTCTCACATTATTTCTCAACCAGAGAAGTGGAAAGATAGAAGTGTGGCTTATGTTTAGCAATTTTCATTATTATTATCCCTGTCATCTTTATCATTTCTCTAACATTAATCGAGTGTTTTCTATGTGACACTTTGCCAAGAGCTTTACATATTTATTTTCTTATTTAATTCTTACAAAAATTATTACTTCCATTTCATACACGGTAAAATTGAGATTACTTATTTATTGTGTTTAGTGTTTGTGGCCTTCCTCCTTCTCCTAAATGTAAACTAGAAGATGGGAGGAGTCATCTGTCTGTTCTTTTCACTGTCACAATTGCCTAGAACAATACCTGACATGTAGCATGCATTAAAAACATGCTGGTGAATGAAGAGTATCTATTTGTTTATGCCTTATGATGTTCAATAAAACAAAACCTAACTGTGGTTAATTTTCTGTTTATTTCTCAAATAGTTAGCACTGACTGGTGTACATGAACCTCCCCTGCCCTTGTTTAGGGCCTTTCATTGCCATTTAACTAACCCTGTCCTTATTTCTTTTGTTTAGCGATATCCTTGAATAATATCATGTCAATTTTCAGAAAGCAATGTTGAAAAGAAACATCTTTAACAGTGTTAAAAGTGCTTTAAAAAAGCAGGGAATCAACATTACTAAAAACAGCTTTGGAGTGAGCAGTAGATATTGACTTCTCCTAGACTTAGAGCGCTTAAGTATTATTATATGCCTGGAAATCTGAAGGTCTTAAGTGCAGTCTTTCCTCAAATTATGTCATGTTTTGAATTGAAATTTAGTCAGAGGGAGGGAGAAGGCAAGCTGAATTTCAAGATCCATGTTTAAGAAACTTAATTTATATGTTGAAGTACTGTTCCCCAGTACCTCAGAATGTGACCTTATTTGGAAATAAGGCTATTGCAGATATTAAAATACTGGAGTAGGGTGGGCCCTACCTCAATATAACTAGTATTAGTATGAAAAAGGGAAATTTGAATACAAATAGCATACAGGGCGAACGCCATGTTAAAATGAAGGCAGATATCAAGGTGCTACTTCTAATAAGCCAAGGAAGGCCAAAGATTGCCAGAAACCGCCAGAAGCTAAGGGAGAGGCATGGAACAGAATCTTCCTCACAGCCCTCAGAAAGAACCAGCCTGGTTGACTCCTTGATTTCAGATTTCTAGTGTCCAGAACTGTGACATGATAAATGTGTGTTGTTTAAGTGACTCTCTTTGTGGAACTTTGTTACAGCAGCTGTAACAAACTAATACACCTTCCAATCTTAGATTTTGTTTAGATTTATTATTTTCAAGAGTGACCAAATCTTATCACTCAGATAAGATTTAGTCTATTAAATATTGGGGTACACATCAAAATAAACATGAATGTCCAAAAGAGCCAACTCTTTTCATTGTTTTTTAGGTACTGAGTCAATAATGTTAGATATTCTAAACTTTTGGTTAAAATGTAGTACATTTCAAAATATCAGAGGCACCATAATTAAATGCATAACTAAAACCATATGCCAAATCTTCCCTCCCCACAAGATTGGAATTCATCTTACCCTCCATTTTGGATAATTATTATGCTTTATTGGAATTGTACATTTCATCAACAAAATAAAAACAGTCAAGTCATGAAAATATCTTCAGGCCAAAATTTATTTATACCAATTTTTTTGAAAGGTAACTATTTGGTGTGTAAATACAAAAGCTCAGCCTGAGTCTGATGCCAGTGTTAATATTTATACATTACGACCCAGGTTATCTGTCTATCACATTAATCCTCAGAGCTTGAGATGCCCCAATGTTACTTCAGAGCAGAATAGTACACACACCACTGAACATTATTACCTCTGGGAGACATCATAATTTCAGGAAATGAAGCATTAAATTAGGACTTTTTTTATTCCCTTTATGCTGCATATCCATGTCATTGATTTTTCTATGAAATGATGCATAGTACTTAACAATAAAAGTTATTTATAGACATGTTAAAATAGTTTGTTCATAATCATAGAGTGAAAAAGTGAGATATAAACTCTATTCAGTGCAAGTATAATAACAACTAGTAGAACATTCCTTCTGGCAAAGAGAATAGGCATCACTTTTAGATAATATATTCCAAGTGTGTACATTTACCTCTTCCATATTGAAAGTTTTCAGAAGCATTCTATAATCATCCAAAATTACACTTACTTTCTCTTAGAGACAAATTTCTGAGCAAAAAGAAATTATGACTAAATAGGGGTAAATATATTAAAAAACAAGAAATATAGTACCCTTTTATAAGACACCTCAGAATTAAGAAAATTAAAAGAAAAAGGTATCAATGTAATTTAACTTAAATTTAGCATAATGTGTTAGTGTTGCATTCAAATAAGTTTAAGTGCTATTAAACAAGAAATATTGCAAAGATATAGTAACCAAATTATGTTTACTGTCTCAATATTTTGAAAATGCACAAAACTTGAACCAAAATTTTTGGCCAGTTTAAACTCACTGGCACTAGTAAGTCTAGAAAATTTAATAAGTGAATTACATTTTCAGCAGTCAAAGGATATACATTTTATTCTAATATGAACACCACTAACACATCACTAAGATTTTCAAGCTGTTTCTGACTTTCTGTCTCATCTGCAATAGGGCAAGGCACAATAAGACATAGTGATGGAGTGCTACCAGCCAATTTTCCTTATGAAGAAAAGAAATGAAAGTAAATTAATTACCATTTACTTCCCCCTTGAAACTCGACTTGGGTGAACACACAATACAATATACAGATGATATATTATAGAATTGTACACCTTAAATCTATATAATTGTATTAACCAATGTCACCTCAAAAAATTCAATTTACAAAGTAAATTAATTATATTTTAGACTGGCTCTGTAGTCTCATATGCGCATTCTATTCTAGTTTAAATTTTTTTATTTTCCAACATTTTTTCCATTTTTCAGCTTGCTTTGATTTGTGAATAGATCATATTTAATACATGACTTTGAAGAGCTAGAAATATCACTTTAGCTGTCCATATTTATACTACCATAAACTTAATTTACAGCAGCATGCACACTTTTGCATCTAGTTTCACGATATTCAGCATGTGCTAGTCCTCAACTCTATATTCTTCACCCTCTTGCCCCATGGCCACAGGTATACACATTAATGCCCTAACAATATGCTGAGCACATTGTATATATTCCCTCTGATTCTCACAACAAACTTGATGGATATGTACTATTATATCTGTTTTATAGATGTTGGAACTAAAGTTAAGAGAGCTTAAAAACTGCTCAAAAATTGAATTGCTCAAAAATCACAGATAGTAAATGGCGAATATGGGATACAAACTTTGATTTAAATTTAAATATATGCACCTCCAGAGTCTGAGTTATTCCCAATATATATGGACAGCCTTGAAGAGAATAAAAAGTCGTAAAAGAAAAATAAGAAACTCAAGGATATTTATTGAGAAGGAAGATGTCTGCGGCAAACAGAAAAATGAACGTGGGTTTTATAATCTTTCACAGCTGTTTTTGAATTGCATCCTTGCCATTTATTAAATACATGATCTTCAACAAGCTACTTGGCAGCTGAGGCTAAAAGGCTCATCAGGGACGATCATGAGAATAACATAACTATTCATAAAATCACACTAACAAATTGGAAAATCCATGTGAAAGCTGCTGGCGCAATGCCTATCAGAGAAGACACTTAATCCTTTATTCTTTCCTCTTCAGTAATGAAGGGACGGATACCCGATATTAGATCTTCCAATAAGGTTTCAAAGCATACTTCTTCCCTCTCGTTGCCTCAAGGAGTCACCACTCAAAGGTCCCGAGTTAATGTCCAGGAAGGACAGCCCTGGGTACTAACTTCTGTTCTTACATTATCTGCACACAGGCTTTTCCTCCGTCTGTTCACCTGTGGCTGCTCCCTGGACAGCAGCTGCTCTGGGGGAGCAGTCGGTCCGTCCACCAGAACGCGAGACAGGCGCCCACTGGGAGCCACTCCATGCCCAGGAATCAGTCCAATGGAAATCCTTTCACAGACGCCAAAGTGGAGATGCACAAAGCTATTTACTAGGCTACAGTTTGTGAGAGAGAAACCACTAGAAATTACATTAGTAAAGACTTTGATGGATCATTTGCTGTCAGCTGAGCATCACTTTCCTTCACCCGCACTCTGCTAGAATGCAGGCCGGGCGAGAGCGGAGGAGCTTCCCTTCCCAAGTTTCCAGAGCGCCTGCAGATGGTGCCAGTGAAAATCACTTGAATGAGATTTGGGATGTGAAACGGTAAGATAAGCCATTAGTCTCTGGCACTGCTGGGGCACAAGGGCATTGGCAGAGAGCAGGCTAACGACTTGGGGCTTTGCCAACAGCTTTCAGGCCTCCTCCTGAGAATTAAACCCTTTTATACCACAGGCAGCACAGCTCTGCAACATGAGCTCACCTGCTCGGCCTGCGCGCCCAGATATCCTGATAGCAACCACGGGGTCCCTCTAGCATTTGCTGCCCCTGCCCTTCCAGCCACTGCATGAGCCTCTAATTTCTTCTTATATTAAATCTTTTTGCACTCTAAATATTTACAGTGGCTTCTATTTTTACTACAGAACTGTGACTGATACATATACATATGCTGGGAGATAATTCCTCGGGAGTCCGTCATTTCTCCATAACCTCTAAACAAAGGGCATTAACAGCTTTGTGCGAGAATGTTTGCAAAGATACTCCAGACAGGTATTGGCTTTTGTCCCAGGGTAATAAAGCTAGAGTCTCTTCTCCTCCCCAGAGGCATTCCAGAGTGAGTAAGCCAGTGTCTCTTCAGCAGAAAGGGCAGATTTGATTCCTGACCCTGGTAAAAAAAAGATGCCATTTCCTTGTGGAGCAAAGGTTGGGCAGGTTTGTTAGCAGTCCCCTTATAAAATTAGAGGTGTTCCTTCTCTGTGACAAAGAACCCTGTGTACACAGTTTCCACCTGGACTCTTTCTATATCGCCTCCGTGGAACTTGGGAGGTCAAGAGGAACCAATGCAAATATGAATATCATGCTGTTCATTATGCCTTGAGTAATAAATTGTCTCATTGCTTCCTGTTGACCAAATCCATAAAATATGGCAAGTGGGCCTAGCAGTTGCAGGCTGTTTTGAAATCACTTGGCCAAGTGGCAATATAATGGAATACCAGGCGTGATTAAAATTAACAAGGCTGATATACTAAGATGGAAATTGGGCAGCTGAGAGACCCCTAAATAAGATGCAGATATTATCAAATTGAATCAAGCTGCAAGACCTACAGATATACTGTCCACAAAAAAACAAAAAACACCTTCAAATATAAAGGCATAAAGAGATTAAAATAAAATAATGAAATAATATATATCATGCAAATGCCAATCCAAAGAAAACAGGAGAGGCTATATTAATACTAGCCAAAATAAGCTTGAGAGCAAATAATATTACCATGTATAAAGAAAGTTATTTCATATTGATAAAGGAATCATTGATTTAAAAGAACAAAGGAATCCTAAATGTTTCTGCACATAGTAACAGAATTTCAAAATACATGAAGCAAAACCTGACAGAATGAAAATCCATAATTATAGTCAGAGATTTCAATACCTATCTCTCAGTCTTATAGAAAAAGTAGACATAAATTCAATAAGAACGTAGAAGATTGGAACAACACAATCAACCAACCTGACCCCCTTGAAATCCATAGACCACTCCGTCCAATAACAGCAGAGTGCTCACTCTCTTCAAGTTCACAGGGAACATTAACCAAGAGAGGCCACATTGAGCACTATATAACAACTCTTAATAAGTTTAAAAGAATCTAAGTCATGATAAGTATGTTCTCTGACTAAATATAATTGAAATAAATGGTACAGAATATCCCAAAATGTTGAGAAAATAAATAACACACTTTAAAATAAGCCATCAGCCAGTAAGAAAACAAAAGAGAAATGAGAAAGTATATTTAACTGAATGAAACTAAAATACAACATATAAAAATTTGTTGGATGTCTCAAAAGCAATACCTAAGGAGGAATTCAGAGCACTAAACACATATATTAGAGAGAAAAAAGTCCTAAATAAACACATCTAGCTTCCAACTTATACCATGAGAAAAAGAAGAGCAAATAAAATACACTGTAAGTAAAGGAAAAATAATACAGATGAGACTAAGAGTAACAGATAGCAGGGAACAAGGAGAGAAAGTAAACGCAACCAACCAAACGTTGGTTCTTTGACAGAATTAGTAAAATTGATAAGCCTTTATTTAGCTGGGAATGAGGAGGGCCAGGGCCAGGGCGAGGGCAAGGGTGGCAGAAGCAAAACATGTATTTGTCATAGTTTAACACCCATTCTTGATAAACCTCTCAGGAAACCATGAACATAAAAGCACTTCACAACCTGTAAAATGGTATCCATTAAAAATACACAGTTAATATCTCACACTTAGTGATGAAAGTGTAAATGCTTTTCCCTAAAGATTAGAAACAAAACTGAGAAGTCTACTCTTACCACTGCTGTTCATTATTGTACTGACGTTTCTAGCCCATGAAATAAGGCAAAGATAAAACGTAAAATGTATCCTTATTGAAAAGGAAGAAGTAAAACTGTCCTTTATTTACATATGACATAACTGTGTGCTAGAAAATCTGAATTTACTAGAATAAGGTTGCAGGATAAAAACAAGATCAATATGCGAAAATCAATCATGTTCTATATATTGGCAACAATCAGAGTTTCAAATAAAATAATGACATTTACAATAGCATCAAAAATATGAAATACTTAGGCCTGGTTGGTAATGGCTCAACGGTTGAGCATCGACCTAGGATCCAAGAGATAGCGGTTCGATTCCCAGTCAGGGCACATGCCTGGGATGCAGGCTCGATCCCCAATCAAGGGCACACAGGAGGCAGCTGATCAATGACGACTCTCTCATCATTGTTGTTTCTCTCTCTCTCTCTCTCCTTCTCCCTTCCTCTCTCTGAAATCAAGATATATTTTTTAAAAATATATGAAATATTTAGGAACAAATCTGACAAAAACGTGAAATACCTACAAACCAAAAACTACAAAATATTGCTGAGATTAAGAAAAAAGACCTAAATAGATATACTATGTTCATAAATAGAAAGACAATACTATCGATATAACAATTCTTACCAATTCATCTGTAATTAAATGTAATTTCAATCAAATTCCCAGCTGGCTTTTTAGAGAAAATTGACAAATTGATTCTAAAATTCAAAAGGAATTTAAGAACTCAAATAGCCAAAATGTCTTTTTTTAAAAATCACATATTTGAAGAACAAATACTACTTAATTTCAAAGCATTACTAAGTTACAGCAATCAGGATAGTGTGCTATTGGCATAAAAATAAGCAAATAAACCAATGGGACAGAATACAGAGTCCATAAATAGACCAACAAATATGGGAACAACTGATTTATGAAAAAGGAGTAAAGGATAGTCTTTTTCCACAATAATCAAATATCCATATACCAAAAAAAGGACTTCATACCATACCTCACACTGTATACAAAAATTAATCTAAAAAAGAATATATCACTTAAAAGTTTAAAACTATAACACTTCAAAGAGAAAACTAGGTGTCACTGAGCTAAGGAAATATTTATCTGATAACACAACAAAATTTCAATCAACCTCAATCCATGGCGGGGGCCAATTAACTGACATTTACAAAGTTTATAAAAAATCAAAACTTTTCTTAAAAAGATACTGTTCAGAGAATGAAAAGTTAAGCCACAATCTGGAAGAAAATCTTTGCAAAGCATATATCTAATAAATTACACATATCTTACATAAAGAACTTTAACATCTCAATAAAAATATATTTGAAAATGGGCAAAATATTTGAACAGATATGCCACCAACAAAGATATGGAGATAACAAATAAGCTCAGAAAAAAGATGTCCAACAGTAAGAAAATGCAAATTAAAACTACAAAGAAATACACGCTGATTAGAGAGGCTAAAATTAAAAAGACAGTGGGTAAAAAAGACGTACATTTGCACATAGAATACTATGCAGCTGTAAAAAAGAAAGATCTCTTACCCTTTGAGACAGCATGGAGGAACCTGGAGAGTATTATGCTAAGCAAAATAAGTCAGTCAGAGAAAGACAGGTATCACATAATCTCACTCTTATGTGGAATCTAATGAACAAAATAAACTGATGAACAAAACAGATCTAGAGACACAGAAGCATGGAACAGACTGAGGGATCTCAGAGGGAAGGCAGAGTGAGGGGTTGGGGGGTGAGCAGAGATTAACCAAAGGACTTATATGCATAAATGCATAACCCATGGGCACAGATAATAGTGCGGTGACGGCCTGGGGGGAGGGGAGTGCATGTGCAGAGTGGAGGGGGTCAATGGGGGGAAAAAGAAGACATCTGTAATATTTTCAACAATAAAGATAGATTAAAAATAAATAAAAACTTTATTTATTTTTATTTTTTTTAAAAAAGACTATCAACTGCTGGCTATGGAATCTCATATACTGCTAGTGGGAATTTAAAATCCTGCAGCTACCCTATGATTCCAGGCCTAGGTATTTATCCTACAATGGAATACTATTCAACAATTAAAACAAGTAAATTATTATACGCAAGTGGCACAGATGAATGTCAAAATGATTATGTTGAATGAAAGAAGCCAGACAAACTAAAGTAGATACCGTATGTTTCCATTTATATAAAATTCTAGGAAATGCAAACTAATGTGTCTGACAGAAAGCAAATGTGGTTCTCTGGGGCTACAGAAAAGGGACTGGAAGTGGGCATTTTAAAGGGCCCAAGAAGATTCTGGGAGTGATGGTTATGTTTATTATCTTGATTTTGGTGATGGTTTCATGGATATATGTCTGTTAAAACATGACAAACTATGTCTTAAATATATGCACTTTATTGTATGCCAGTTATATCTTAATAAACCTGCATAAATAAAAAAGTAACATGTAACCTCCGATAAGTCAAAATGCATGATGAATGTAACTGTAGAACAACGCAAGTTCAGCTGCCGAGTCCTCACACTCACTTGGTGTAGAGTGCTCAGAGGCAGGAATCAAGCAGAACAGGTAAGCATTTGATTCTTCCAAGTTCACCTTTGACTTCCTATTGCAGGTTACTTTATTTTTACAGTTAATTTAAATTGCTGTGAGTTGTAATTTCAACTTTAAAAAGTCTGTGGTTTTGTTAAGCAAACCTGTCAAAAGATACAATTTACACATGTATGGAAACAGATGTATTTTATAAAACTTGTGTTTGAAATTAGTAATTTAAGAGATTGAGCTTTTAGGACAATACTAACTAGTCATGTGAAAGAAAATCACTGAGAACAAGTCATATAAACATGAAAAACTTTTTAACTGTAAGTTTTTAAATGCCCCAAAGCAAATTATTTATTATTTCCATTGTTTTTCCTTGATAATATCTGAAGTCCGCTATTCATTATTTCAGCTTGTCGTTTATTATAAATTCTCACCTCCATATCTTTGAAATTTCTTAAAAGTATGGTCTCTTCCAAATTGTTACTTTCTTTGAAATGAGCTTATGACAGATTTTAATCATTTGATATGGCACATAAATTATTATTTATGCTTTAATGTCTGTCACTTTTTGTAAAGAAAATTATCTGGTTAACAACTGTTTTTTTATGGCAATATATTCTTGTACTTATCAGTAACAGAAGCATTGAATCCCTTCTCTTATTTCTTCATATTGATTGTATCTGACTGTCACTAGGAACTTACAGCAGTAAACTCTGTATCTGAGCTAGTTATTGAACTGACACTTTAAACTGTCCTGGGAAAAATCAAGGAGACTCATGATCATGATGTGTTTTGTAGCTATATATTAGCAATATAGAAATAAGATTAAACACTAAGTTAAAAAATATACGTAACAGTTGGTGCTTGTCCTAAGTTTAAATTATACACAATGTCTATTTCTATTTCATTCACCATACTAAAACTTAGATATGAATGAACTCTGAAAATTTTTTAATACTTTTCTCAAATGAATAAAGGAAAATTTCCTTACTATGTATAATTAGCATAAATTCTTATACATGTATTTTAACTCACTTTTAACACTTTAATTTTAATTTATAAATTTGATTTTACTTTTAATGTATATATTTTAATTTGCTTTCTTTTCATTCTTGTAGTTTAATTGTAAAAATGGGAAATAGTTTTGTTTCCTAATTCAAGTCTATGTACATGCTACTCAAAGGACGCTCTACAGACCATCAGCATCAGTATCGCCTGAGAGTATATCAGAAGTGCAAGTGCTCAGACCCCATGTACCGAAGCAGAACCCTAGTAGTGGGTCCAAGAATCAAATCAGTGCTTCCCTGTACTCTCCAGATGATTTGCAAAAACACTAAATTTATGAAGCACTGGCCTGTGTATATGACTGTGAGAAGGTTTTCCTCTCTTTCCATATGAAGTCTGCAATGTACCCTTCATGGAAGATATGCTCAGCCCAACATAGTCTAATTAATATTACTAGATTCCTTATTATTCCTTAACTTTTGTGAAAGGAATGTTTCAATTCAAAGAGAAAACACCTAGGTCTGGTTAAGGAGCACACAAAAAAGTTTTAAGAATACTAAAAACTGAAGTATATTACTCTCTCACTTCATAATATTTTAAACTACTAATTAAGATCAGTATCAAGAAAGGACTCAATTTCACAATCAAGTTCACATTCTTAAAACTAACATATACTTATTTTATTTCTTGGTGAAATTATTTTCAAGTATGTCCAAGAAGAACAAACTAGAAATACAAACTTTCTAAGACCAATTAATTTCAAATATATCTTAAGTTAACCTAGAATGACTTCTAGTACTTAAAACAAAAATTTTATAAATATATTCAATCTTACCTGAGTTGATTTAATATTTTAGGTGTCTATCATTATTTTCAAATACTAAGTGTTCCTTATTTCCAGTATATTTTCAATAAAAACAAAAAAACCAGCTGCTTGAGGTGACAATATTTTCTTTGCCTTTCCATAAAAACCACTATGTTTCAATTTCATCTGACATATTCCAATCAAGACATTCTATACTTCTGAAACTCCACTATGAATTAAATTTTATCATATTAAAATTACAT
Organism: Miniopterus natalensis; assembly: GCF_054644295.1. NCBI lineage: Eukaryota > Metazoa > Chordata > Mammalia > Chiroptera > Miniopteridae > Miniopterus > Miniopterus natalensis. The sequence goes on from NC_142081.1 coordinate 150,911,221, forward strand.
TATCAGAACTAGTGGATGGGGTCTGGTTTATTTTAAGAATCTGTAACAGTAGAATAACATTAGGGATAAGATGTTTAATCCATGTTTCCTGTGATGAATTCTCTGATAAATGACTAAAAGCTTTTGGACATAGATAGATGAGATAAAATTATTCATCAGCAGAATTTTTATCACTCAAGGAATAAAAACCCATTACTCAGGGTATTAAAACATAACATGCACATTACCAATAAAACTGAGGTTATCTAAATTCTAAATGATCCCCTAAAAAATAATTATCTTGTTTCAAGGCAGCTAACAACAGAGCTGTTTTAGCTGGATATCTAGAACATTCCTAAAATAAAGTTTTAACTCAGGCATGATCATTTCTCTCTTGTATTTCAAAGCTTTAGACACAAAAGTCACCTCAGTCTGTCAGACATCAGGTTTTAGTTATTAAGCATCATTATTTTGAATCAACTTATTTTTATGTTCCCATCAACAAGGTATAAACCTATTACCATAAAACCAAATTACTTTTTAAAACACTTAAATTTTTTTACGATTACAGTTGAAATTCAATATTATATTAGTTTCAGGTACACAGCATGGTGGTTAGATATGTATATAACTTACGAAGTGATCCCCTCACTGTCTTGTATTCACCTGAGACCATGTATAGTTACCGCAATATTATTGACTATAGTCACAAAGATGTGAAGTACAGCTTAGTGACTACTTTGCAATTGTCAATTTGCATTTTTTCATCTTTTTTTTATGTTTTTTTGTTTTTTAATTTTTCCCCCCATTGACCCTCTCCACCCTGCATTGCCCTGCCCCCCACTGGCTCATGGCCCCCTTCCATCTTCAAAGACAGCAGTGAAGGGTTGAATCCTACACACACTGCTTCGTTCTGGCACTCTTTTCTTCTGCCTCTCCATCCTATTTTTAAGAACCCTATGACTGCACTAGGCACAACCAGATGATCCAAGATAAGCACCCCATCTCAAGATCCTTAACTTAATAATATCTGCAAAGTGCCTTTTGCCATGTATGGTGACATATTCATAGGTTACAAGGATTAGGGGGTGAAATTCTTTAGGGGGCCATTATTCGGCCCACCACAGCATTGTACTAGCAGTGTCAATAGGTTCCTGGAAAGGTTCCTAATTGCATAGAATTTACACATAAACAACTTGTGAAATTAATTTTTGAACAATTGTTAGCAATGCAAGTGATTCCTGTCTAAAAGCAGTGGAAATTATTTCTGTCCACAGCAATCTAAATGAATGTTGTCCATTATAGATGTGATTGCTTTCTGTCTGGTGGAAAGAATAACCTCAAGCACTATAATTTATTGCCCTATAGGATACTGAGTAACTTTGCAGCTTGGTAAAGATCATTCTTTACCAATACTTATCTTATGAATCATTGTTTCAGATGCCTTGGAAGATCTAAATGAGCATCATTCTTAGTAAGCTTCACATTTATACATAGTTTTCACTTATAAAATGGGGTAATAAGAGAAAATAATGAACCTCATAATGTTTTTGTGGGATTTAAATGAAATAATGTATTTAATATAGTGTCTGACACATAGTAAAGCCTAAACATATAATAGCTATTTTATCATTAATACCAATATTCAGAATTTCAGTAAGAATTAACATGTTACTGGGATATATGTAAATACAGAAATGGAGCTAGTAAACCATTGCTTTGCTATTAACATTATTGGTCAAATACCTTTATGTTACTTTAATGATTTTTTTTGAGACATGTCTGTGCTTATTGGTCATCATTAAGTGGAAGAAAAATCATTCAACAGGAACAAAATTCTATGTTGATAATAAAAGTTAAAATATACTTTTCAAAATTCGAGTAATGGAGTAATTAATGGTTACTCTTAATATAACATGAATTAGTTAGATTTACAAGAATAAGAACGCATTTTAGAATATGTTGAAACATAAATTTTCATGTAGGCAATTAAAGAAACAAAGATATTTTAGAAGCTTTTTTTTGGTTTTTATATCAAGGCAGTCACACTGCATTTACAAAAGTAATTTATAGCTTACTCAAGGTTTAATTACAATGTTAAATAAATTAATGGGAGTTTTACTGTACTTAAAGGTTTTATCTGTTAGAAGAATATGTTTACAATCTCTTTTACAGTTTATATAAAAATCAATCTAAAATATGGCTAAATACATACTTTATAGTTTGATATATTATTCTGGGCATCGTTTAAATTGCCTGGGTCATTTAAATATTTTACATTAAAATATTAAATACTGTGTTACATGGCATATTTCCTTGGATGAATCTCCAGTAATCATTTTAGCTTTCTATTGCCAGAAAACAAGTTACCACAAATATAATGGCTTAAAACGACACTCGTTTTTTAGCTAACGATTATCTTGGTCAGAACTCTGCCGCACAGCGGCTGGGCCTGTTCGGTGATTATAAAGCAGGAATCCGAGTGCCAGTGGCTGGGCTCCCTTCGGGAGCTTCTGGGTGAGAAACTCAGGGCGCATTCTCAGTCTCCTTCTCCTGAAGAGTTTCGTTCCCCGATGCTGAAGCATCTGAAGTCCTTACTTGCTCGCAGGTTTCCCCTGGAAATCAGCAGCTAGGGGCTCCTCTCAGTCTGTCATGAGGTCCCTCTTCATGGCAGCCAAGGCAGGTCACATCCGTTTCATGCTTGAAATCTCCCAGTTCATCTTTCTCTGACTTCTAGACCCAGACTTAAAAGTGTGCTATGATCAGATCAACCAAACTTGGAAAATTGCCCTATTTTAAGGCCAATTATTTGCGACATTAATTACATATACAAGTTCCCTTTTGCCTTGTGACTTAGCCTAATCACGGGGGTGAAAGCCTTCACAGTCCCAGGGGATTATAGAGGGTGTATGCACCGGGACGTGGGGATCTTGCTGATCAGCTCCGAATGCTGCACACCGCACTGACATTTGGCTTAATTGGCATAATTATCATCTTGATAGGTTTTTCTCTCTTAAATTATATATTCTTATTATTGGGCACTAATGATGAAAAATATGTTCAAATTGGAGATAAATTGCTACATGTTTCAAAGAGAACATAAATTATATTTTATTCCTAAAATATTTTTATTTAACATTTAAAATACTCTCCTTTGATATTTGTAAAAAGAAATCTGATTTTTTCCCCTCGAATATTTTCATCCATGGTTGAATTTTAACCTCTTGCACTTAGCCAAAACTAAAAACAGATGTGCTAAAAAAACACATAAAAAGGTGTTCTCATTTGAGAATTGTGACCTTTGAGATAAAGACAAGCTTGGCTGAAAATCAATACTCAGAATACATCTCTGCAAAAAAATTAAAGGTTCAGTCATCACTAAAATATGGGTTTACATTTTAGCACATTTGACAGGAAGTGTTTTGCCTTTTCTTAATATCTATAAAAAGTATTTTTGAACATATACAGAATTCACAGAGGTACACATCATTTCTGAATTTTAAAAATGTGAAAGCATGTAATATAAACTGATTCAAAGATACTGAGTGGAATGACATGTAGTATGTCGAGTTAATGTGAAGTACAAAAGGGGAAATAAGATCTACTAGCCGCAATGAAAAAGAAATTCAAAACAGATAAACCAATGTTTTTAACAACTGAAAAATACTATTAATGATGATTCTTCAGAAAATTCCTGAGTAGCATTTCAATCTAAGTAATTTTTCAAGAGTTAAAAGTAGTGTGTTTGTAATATTAGTCAATTTTTCATAGACTATGCAAAAAGTAGTAATTTTTCTCAAGCATGAATTAATCAGTTAATTGGATCAATTTTCCTCTTCACTCTTGATGTCTTAATGTGTGAACATTATCATCAACATAATAATACCTGAACGAGCTCCTTTAAATATGCATGTCTCCTCAAGACTATTGCCAACTTTGAATTAAACTTATTTGACCTGGGGGTCCATAGCCAAGAGAACAGAATGAGAGGAAATCCTATCACTGAAGTTCACCTCACACATCTGATAGAAAAATTCTTCTGTGTTTGAACCTGTGTTTGATCTTACATTGGTGTCATCCAATGAATAAATAATGGTTATTTTAACATTACCTAGCACTGATGATCTATAAAGTGTTTTTAGAGTCATTATGTAATTTTATTTTTGTACTAATCATATGGAGTAGCAGTTTTATTCCCATGAAACCAACTCTTACGCCACCAACTAATATAGAAATCCAGATTCAGCAAACTCTTCCTCCCCCAATTTTTAAAGGAACATCTGGCGTTGCCACTTATGAAACAAAACAAAACAAAACTATTCAGCCCGTGAAATTCATTAGCCATTCCTCTTATGATAACACCTTCCCTGCCGAATATGGCCAAAGTACCACCACACATGAAGAATCGCTGCCACTTCTACCAGCACTTCGCAGAGAATCACCAACTTCCCCACAAATACTAAGCTTTGTAGTAATGTGAAGCTTTTTTGCCTCACTTGCTTCCTTTACAAGTTCCCTCAGAGGACCAATCAGTCCCCGTGCAAACGGACTTCTGGCAGTCCTGCAAGGCCAGTGTCAGGCCAGGCTAACGTCCCAGGAGTTTCTAGATTCCAGGATTGTACACCGTTGAGGCCCAAGCCCATGGCATGCCTTTCTCTACTTAAACTAAACTTTCTTAGCTAAACCCAACTCAAATCACAGGAGGGGAAACTGAGGTGTACTTTGGTCAAAAGGAGGTAAATCATTTGTTCAAGGTCACACAGAAAGCCATAGACACGGGAACCATATTTTTTGTTATCAAAATCTAAGTTATTGAGGAATTTCCTCCAAAATAATTCTTGCCAAGTCTTCAGGTGCTAATTATATATAACCACACAATGTATGTATTTCTCAACTCACACACACACACACACACACACACACACACACATTGTATGTTCTTTGCCTTCTCAACAACATCTTCCCTTGATGAAACCTGCAGCAGACAGACCCTAACCAAACGGATCCGACCCAGGTCTTCTTTCCTTTCGGTCTCACATGATAACCTCCATCATTTTATTTTTGTATTGATTGCCTCTAACAAAAATGAACTATTAAATTGAACTTCTAAAAGTTTTTTTTGTTTTTTGGCCTGGAATGAAGAATTACCATTTATTGTTTACCTGTGCTCATAATTTGTTTAAAGAGTTTTCTTTAACAACTCTGTAGATTAGTACTGATTCAGCCATACATTTTAATGACAGTCGATGGGAGAAATTTTGAGATACTACAAATCTGTAATACACTATTATAGGTTAAATTATTTATGCTACTGTATATTCATTAACCCACTTTTCTCATATTTTGTAGCTGTTTGAATTAAGAATTTTGGATGAAAAAATTATGCAATTTATTTTGTAAGATATTAAAGCAGATTTTTGAAGGTTAGAAACTAACTAAAATGCTTTAGAATTATTGTCAGTGAAAAAGTTTTAAGTGAAAAGGTCTTTCTAGTTAAGCTTTTGTAAAATAAAGTACATAATTAATCAGAACTCACTTCTCCTTGAGGTATACTCTATTAAGTTGGGTATTTTTCTGTAAATGTTAGTTTCTTTTTTTAATCACATGCGTTTTCAAATGAAATAAATACACTTGAACAGCTTTCACTAATAAAGGCTATATACATATGACAAATTTAAATAGTTTTGAGCAAGTATCTATGCCTTTGCTCTTGACTATCTTTGATATAGTTTGCAACATAAGGATTCAGAAGTGTTTATTTAGGAGCCTTGCAAACAAAAGTGTTAACAAGGTCTCTATGTTCAAACCTTACACATTTTCAAAAAAGGCACATCTTCAGGACTGGCCCTTGGCCAGTGTCCACCAAGGCCTCAGTGAGTTCCCTGGTTTACCACACTTCACATTTTACATATGGGGAAACTAAGGTATAGGAAGGTTAAGTAGTGTCACTGGGGTTACACAGTAAGAAGGAAAACCTGGAATTTATCTGAGGTAGTGCAGCTCCAGAAATAGTCCTTTAACTAACTACACAAGTGATATAATTTACAACATTCAGTGGCACAATTACACACACACACACACATAGTATAATTCTGCCTCCCCATGTATTCAAAAAAACAGGAAATCTGAGTGAAGAACAAACAAAACTGATTTTATTTGTTATACAAAAATTATTATTTGCAAATATATTTGCTATATAAAAATATTTATTTTTAAAATACTGCTGTGACCTTTTTCTTTACTTTTATTTCCTCTTACTTTTGAGTGTGCATTTTTGCTCTAACTGTAAAAAGTAAAGAAGAGAGAACCCCTGTGTAATAATACAATTTATAAAACTAGGTAAGACTTTACTCAGCTTTTCTTTAAAATCCTCCTTCCTTATGAATGAAATTGCCCTCCAGTTCCTACAAAAAACCCAAGTATGAGATGAGTTGAGCTGAAAAATGAATTACTCTAATACTAGCCCTCAATATCTGAGTTTTAGAGATAAAGTTTAAAGAGTTACCTGTAATTTTTCATTTTTGAAAGCCAATAATTCCCCCCAGGTGCTGTGTATTAGTATTTCACACCATCTAGTAATTATATATTGCTTTTGAAAATAGCTATGAGACAGGAGTGCAAAGAGGTATGAATAATCTTTCTGAAAAATTATATATGAGCAGATGGATACCACATAAAGTAGATTAATATGTTAATTGTCTAAATGGAAAAGCTTGTCATGCAATTTCAGGCTATTAATGAGATCAAGAATCCCAACTATGAAATAAAGAAGTGATTTTATGCCCTTGGTAACTAGATTTTTGCCCTTGCCACTTGGTCATTTTGTAGAATAATTGCTCCCATAGGGAAAAAAAAAATTTGCTCGATGAGAAAACACTTAGTAGAGTTGTTAACCTCTGTATTCTAAAAATGACTGTGTTTATTGCAAAAATATTAGCAGACTTGCTAGGTCTACAATAACACAAGCAAACAAAGTCCCTGAAAATGCTATTATGATATCTGTTCTATTATTAATAAAATTTGAACAATGTTAAACTTTTAACTTTGCATGTATAAAATTCAATCTTCTCTGTGATGTAACATTGAAAATAGGCATTACCATTTTTATTTAGTTTTATACTTTAAAAATATAAATCATTTTGCCCAGCTGGAGTGGCTCAGTGGGTTGGGCATCATTCTGTGCACCAAAAGGTTGCCGGCTCGATTTCCAGGCAGGCCACAGGCCCAGGTTGCGGGTGTGATCCATGGAAGGCAACCAATCTCTCTCTCTCCCCTCCTCTCTCTTCCTCTCTCTAAGCATATCCTCAGGTGAGAATTAAAAAAGAAAAATTAAAAAATATATATCTATATATACAAATCATTTTGAGTAGTAAAGATGTTATTTTCTTGATTTAAAAAAACAACTTTAGTCATTAGCTTTCCATTCAGTAAATGAACAGTCATAGACAACGTAATATTTATGACTATTATTAGCACTCAAAGTATATAGAGATTATGGTTTGCATTCCATACCACCAGTACCAATGTTTTAAATCATATCAAATATTTTTAAAGCTAGAAAAATACCTACTTTACCTACCTCCAGGATTTTTTGTGAATTAGACAATTAGTGCAAATCTAGATAATATATGTGAAATTAGATGTTAATAAATATTTCGTTCAATAAATAGTAATACATTTCACTTATTGATTGTCTATTTCAAAAAGTTTCCTAGATACTTGTGGTAGATAGAACAAATGCCCCCGAGACATGTCCATATCCTAATACCCAAAACTTGTAAATATATTATGTTACTTGGCAAAAAGGAATTAAGGCTGCAGATGCAATTAAAGTTGGCAGTCAGCTGGCTTTAAAATGAGAGATTATCCTGGATTATGTAGGTGGAGCCCATGTAATCACATCTGTTCTTCAATGTAGGAAAAGAGGCAAAAGATAGTGCCAGAGTAATGAACATGACAAGACTCAACCTGCCTTTGCCAAAGGAAAGGGAACATAAGTAAAAAATGTAGGTGGTTCTAGAAGCTAGAAAACACAAGGAATGGGTTCTCCTCTAGATCCCCCAGAAAAGAAAGGAGACCTTCTGACACCTTCATTTTAGCCAAGTGAGACCCATATTGAAATTCTGACCTATAATAAATGTGTATATTTTAAACCATCAACAATATTAATTTTTAACTCTTACAACCCTTCTAAGCAACTTTTTTTAAATTCACAAATGAGAAGGTTTTTAGTCTCAGAATTATGTTATTTGTAAAATCAAACCAAGTCTAACCCATGTTTGACAAACTCCAAGTCAGTTCCCTTTCTACCATGTCACAGTACTTATCAGTTGGGTAAATATTAAATAAAATTTTTTGAAAATAGACAGCTTCACACCAAGGTAATGAATATTAACATTATTATTGATGGTAGCAATATTAGAGAGGCTGACAGCTCAGTATATACCATGAAAGTGTAAGTCACGAAATCTCATATGTACATCATGAAGTAAAAGAAAAATTGTTGTTAAATAGTTTATAATTCTCATAATAACATCAAAAAATCTCCATCAAGTTATCGTCAAGTAGGATATTTTAGCAAAAAAGCCCCTGGATTTCTCAATCAGGAAGTCCAGGCAGACATTTCTCTTTTTCCATTTTGTGAAAATGGGTAAGTAACAACCTCTCAGACTTTCAGTCTTGTCATCTTCTAAATAAAAATAATGTCACTTCAAGTTATTATCACTGTCTCAACAATTTACTCAAAGTCATCCTATAAAATTGGATGGCAGAGAATACAGTTACTACAATGAAGAATAATTTTTAAAAACTAGGCTCTTTCTATTAAACATGGTGGATTGACTAAATGCATTTATCACCTGTCCTTCCCCAAATCTCACTGAAATGATTGCAAATAAAATCTGAAAATGTGTTAGTCTATAAGAATAAAGAGAAAGTGAGGAAACAATATAAGGCAAATGATGGAAAATGAAAAGCAGATGGAATGGAAAATGACAACAAAGTTGAAAAAGTCATAAACCTAAAATCCTGCAGAACAAGATTAGCACTCAGAAGAGAGCCAACTCAGCCTGCCCACTTGAAAAGAGAAGACAGGACAATTCTTTCCAGAAACATAATAATTACATATCCTGCTACACTGTTCATTCAATGAGAAAGAAGAATAAAGACATTTCTAAACACCCAAGGATTAAAAATGGGAAGGGAAATAGGGAGTAGAGAATTCGAGGAGAGAGAATATTTATATTATTCTCTAAGGTAAAGAGAGGAAAATGATTAGATAAAAAGGCTTACGTAGCATTGAGAATACATTTAAAGTTCAGGTCAGGTATTCATTACAAGGGTATAATTTTACATGTTAACAGAATGGCTGGAATATCGCTGACTAGTGGCTAAATTGAATCACAGATACAATTTAATAAGGGAGTGGGTCAGACGTGGAAGGAATAGGCAGGAATTGATGAACCACGGAGCAGTGCACAGAGGAAAAGTTAAAGGCAGGAGATAACAGTTTGGGAGAAAATGGTGCAAGCAAGGATCTGAAATTCTAGATATAAAGTTATCTCAAAAGACTATATTGAACACGTTCAGATCCTCTCTGTATATTCCTACATGAGAAGGGAGAAAATTACTTGTTAAACATCACAAGTTTATGATATTAAGAGAGGGAAATTACTATATTTTTTTTATTTATGTAGCTGTGGTTTGAGCAAAATATTTTAGTTAACAGCATCCTATGAAACTTTATTTAGCTCATATTTCATTTCTGCTTTGTTAAAACAAAACCAAATTTTTTTTCTTCATTCACTCCATAGCCATAAGTGATGTCACCAAAAAGAAGATGCTTATAAAGAATCTTTAGATTAAGACAATTTCCAAGAGATAGAAAAAGGTAAGCAAACATGGAACAGAGTTTGGTGTCATTCCGAACCATGAATTGATAAGGTCTAAAATGTATCTTGGTGTCCAAAGGTTTAAAGCAGGTCCTTTATTTATCACTTGTTTACTATGGGTAAATTAATAATTTCAACCAATATAACTAGTAAAAAAATAAGTACTAATGATATATCATTTAACACTGCAAAATGACAAGACTCATCAACACTTTTTATAAACGGTAAATTTCAGAGAAAGTTAAAAGGGCATGAAATTCAACAGTAGTTGTTTTCATAGTGTTAAGTCAAGTGCAATTATAGTGTAAATAGCATGAGAACTTGTCTTGCATTTGGAGTAGATTCATCAACATACCTTCCAACTTTAAAAATTATCTTTGTATAAATGTCTAATCACTATGTTGTACACTGTAAATTAATATAATATTGTATGTCAACTGTATTGAAAAAATAAATTAAAAAAAATAAATAAAAGTCACCATTGGCTTGTTTCTTTCAAAAAATATGTTTTTGCATCATTTTAACTTTCCTCATTTTCTTCTGGAAGTAGGGGAGGCAACTTTTTTAATGGAATTTACAACATTAAAATATGCTTTACCATTTGTTTTCTTTGATTTTTAATTCTGCTTAACATATGAAATATTCAAAATGACTATTTTTTAAAGGGGTGAATATTAGACCAATCTGATGAACAACGACCAAATAGGGAATGAATCAGTCCTTAGTAATGCCAAATAGTGCCTTCAGCAGGTACCAGTGGAGAGGACATACACGTGAAACATAGTGTGATTTTATTTATTTTATTTTTATTTTTATAAATAAATAATAAATAAATAAGAAATAAGAAGAAAAAAAAGAAACATAGTATGATTTTAAATTCATCTTCACAGCCCGGCCGGGCGTGGCTCAGCAGTTGAGCCTCGGCCTAGGATCCAGGGGATCAGGGTTCGATTCCTGGTCAGGGCACATGCCCAGTTGCAGGCTTGATCAATGACTCTCTCACTGATGTCTCTATCTCTCTCTCTCCCTGTCCTTTCCTCTCTCTGAAATCAATAAAGATATATTTTTCAAAAATAATAAAAATAAATAAATAAATTCATCTTCACAGCTAATTCTCTCCCTATGCTTGGTTATCATTATAATTTTAATGTCATGTTCCAACCTTGAAATAATAAAGTAAAAACAAAGCCCTATAATGACTTGGATAAATAGGAAAACATTATTTATAAAGGCAGATACGTACTTATAACTGCCTTCCTGCTATCTGTGGTGGCAGAAGGTTGCTTGATGAACTTAATTTAATGGCTATACTATTGCCAATAGCACAGTAACCCAGAGAAATTCTAGATATCTAAGGCAATCTTTGTAAAACTAGCACACGGCTGCAAATAAACTGTAGGGGGAAAAATCAATTCCTCTTTCAGATTGTATATTATAGAAATATAGATTCAAAAATAAATTACTAGGCATAAGTTATGATTGATATCTATTGGAATAATATGCTTTAATCCCAAGTTTTTATGTTCGGCCAAGAGGGAGCTATTTGAGTATAGGAGATTTGACACATTTTTCAGCTAAATTAAAGGCACAAACATTAAAGTTAACACTAAAGACATCATGGAGATTTGTGGTACTGTCTAGGGCACCATAGATCCATAAACCAATGAAAGGATCCATAAATGAGCTATTTCCTTCTCAGACTGAGTCTTGGTGAGTAGCTTTTAAATTAATAATTTCAGAAGGCCACTAAAATTGTGTGGAATAGAAATTACCTGGCAGAGGTGAGGTAGTAGACTTGTGTTTCTGGACCCATCTATGAAAGGCGAGTCATAACATATTCATTGTATATTGTCTGTAAAAGTCAATTGCCACGGGTTTCTGAAACAGACTGTCTATTTTTATATCAATATGGTAAAATTGTAAATGAGAATAAATACCCAGTGAGGATAGTTAAATACTAACTGAATTAACATATTGTGATTAAAATGAGCAACTGACCGATTCCTGGTTACATATAAAATCACCTGCCAGATGATCTGAGCTAAGCCTCATTTCATTTTTCTTCAGGCTTTTTAAACTACCGGAAATAATTTTAAACAGCCAGACACAAACCAGATTAACAACATTTTCAGCTGCTGAATAAGTTACAGTAATAAAGAATCACCTTGTAAAAAGAATATCAATATTGTAATAAAGTAGCTAGAAATTTAGAATAGTATTATTATCAATATTATTGTTCAAGATAAAGGTGTTAAATAACTTAAAATTATATTAGAAAGGCATTTCAGATAATAAGAGAAATAAATATTAGGTGAATAATTTCCAATAAATCATACATTTAATTAAGACTTTAAAATGCCTACAAAGTGCCATTACGGGCCCATGAAGATGACATTGGTGTAGATCAAGCACACCATTTTTATAATGGGCAGTATAATATGGATAGCAAGCCTGTAAAACAAAATAAAACTGTTAATAAATTGTGCAGCTTGCCCATCAGGGTCCATCACTGTCTGAACTGGGCAATTTGGATGCACCTGGTAACGGTGCGCAGCCCAGGTTGAGTATCGACAAGGCAATTCTGAGTTCTGTACCTGGGTGGCACTTCCGATGCAGTGACTACAAATCCAGAAATATCTGATTTGTCATCCATTTCTCCAGTCTCATCAAGGGTGTTTGGAGCTTTGGAGCTGGTAAATATTTGGATTCAGGGACATATCCTGGGTCTCTTGGTCCCTACTATTTCCCTTTGCGCTTGCCCCTCCCTTTTCCCATGGATGATACAAAACAGAGCCAGTCTCTGTTTGAGAACAGAGGTGCAGCAAATCACCAATTACATTATATCCAAAATCTTTTTATGCTAGGTGTGTTATTACAGACTTTTACTATAACAGTAGTGAAAGACTGCTGCCGACAAAAAAACTTTAGCTGTCAAAAAACCTTTTACAGAATCAGCTAAAGAGAGATTCCCCGGGGCAGCCAGACCCAATTACTGGTCAATGCAAATACAGTATAAAGGCCAGAACCCTTTACTCCAACTGAAACCATCCTAGTTTCAGAGCTCTCCTTGGGGTCAGCTGAGGCCTTTGCTGAAACTGAATTATAGCTCTACTCCCTTTACCCACTTCTGCCTTTTCCTCTCCCATTCAATAGATGGTGATCTCCAAATCACTCCCTAATGCATATACAATGAGTTATTCACTATCTAGGGAATTAGAAACTGGGAAAATATTGTAAGGTAAGGAGTGATTAATAAAAGGGAGGCAGCTAACTTTTGGACAGCATTCAGTTTAATTTCATAACATTATCTAGAAATGTTCAACTGCCTAGAAATCAGAGAACAATGTTTATACAGGCCTGGAGTTCAGAAGGCAGTGCGGATTAGAGCAAAGCAGCGCAGTAGCTAGGAGGTAGCAAGTAGACTATAAAATCTCTTACAGCAGACCTTGCACCAGCAGCCCTTGGGATATACTTGGTTTTGTTTTAATTTGTTAGAAACATGATTCAATTGCCAACATTAAATATAGGAATATTTCATAAAAACCCACATATTCACATTCTCTTTAAAAAACCTAAAACCGAGTAATGCTTAGCTCTGTGACTACACAGTAACAATCATTATAGTTAAGTGGCAGCTGCCCCCTCTTCACTATGAAGAGTGCTTTCCGACTTTGACACCATTTCATACTGTTTCACAGCTATTTCCATCATTTATTACACCTGATTCATTATTTTGCATTTTGCATTACATGTGGGTAATGTTATCTACCTTTTACAAAAAGGTATTGCAAATAAAACTCCCAGCAGAGTTTCAAGCATGTAGCAGACACTTGCTAGGAACTGAATTAGTATGAAGCAGCTCTAACCCCTAATGGTATTTGTACATGGGGTCACTGGGAGATAATTAAGTTTAGAGGACGTTATGAGGGTAACACCTTTACAAGAAGAGGCACCAGAGGGTTTAGGTTATACTGGTTAGGTAGGCCAGGTAGGAAACAGGTGAGTCTAAAAGTGAGGTGATGTCTTAGGATTTATTTACAGTGATTTCTATAAAGTATATGTTAATTTTATTTAATTTCCACTAAATGTGTCCACTAGAAATTCAAGTTTACATAATAATGTTTTTATAGAGAACATTTCAGAATGTCTCATTCATTGATTGCAATTCAAACATGCTAGAGAAAGGAACACACTACTACCATCTAGTAACAAATCCTGTGAACCGATGGCAAATTTTTCCTGAAACAATCATTAGCCTCCAAAGGTGTTCTTTTTCAGTTCAAGCTTATCTCAGTGGCAAATAAATAAATAATAAATAGAAGTTGTAATCTTAGATGCATCCTTCATTTGTTACATAATAGCAAATGCACTCTATGTTTACCATTGTTTTAAATAACACAATTGGAATTATGCTTGAAAATCAGCATTCACAGAAATAAAAACTTCTCAAAGTAAAAAAAATTTTCAAACTCAGTATTTCTAAATTAAAATCCAACTTTTTCATACTTTTTCACAATACATAATGAAATAACCATCTATTAAGAATATGGGCCCAGCCAGTGTGACTCAGTGGTTGAGCATCAACCCACGCACCAAGAGGTCAATGGTTTGATTCCCAGTCAGGGCACATGCCCGGGTTTCAGACTCCATCCCTGGTACCAGGTGTGCAGGAGGCAACCGAATGTTTCTCTCTCTCCCTTCCTCTCTCTCTAAAACCAATAAAAACATTTAAAAAAAAGAATATAATACTAAATACTTTCAAAGTGCCCGCACTTGAGAATCTAATAAACAATGCCAACTGATATTATATAAACACTGTGCCACATTTGTGAAAGAAACATCTTTAGAGTGTGCTATATGATTCTTCCAAGAAAGGAAATATGACAAAGACAAATGTCGATGTGCTATACAGTGTTAGTCTCCCAACCATTCTGCTCTTCATTATTGCAAAGAGAATCCCTACTTTGTCTTCATTTCCACTTAATATCCAGATAGTGCATAATAAATGAGTCATGATTGCTCCCATGCAGTTAAGACAATTCTGCACCTTGAATGTTTAGCCTTGGTTATAGGTAGGATGGTCATATGATCCTATTCTTGTCAATAAACCTAAGTGTACAGCTTCTTGGAAAGCTTTTGCCATTCTGGCAAAAAATGAAATGCATCCTCTTGCTTTGATTTTCGATATGATATTTCTGGCTGATAAAATCTAATAAGTCTGCTGCCTAATAAAACCAAATCACTCCACTTTTATTTTAAAATAATAGCTAACACATATAAAGAGCTTAGTATATGCCAGACAGCATGCCTGGGTAGTCAATTTGCATTTTATCTCATGTAATCTCAAAAACCCAAACAGTAGATATAAATATTATCTACGTTTATCTATGAGGACACTAAAACTCAGCAAGAAAAATGGCTCACCGGTGGTCACAGAGCTTGTCAAAAAAAAAACTAGGGCTGGACCACAGGATGGTATGACAACATGACCTATGTATCACACAGTAACATTTCCCTGCACTGACACAGAAAATGCCCACTGCTCGGAGTGGATGAAGTCACCAAAATGTCAAGGAATTGGTAGACAGTGTTTCTGCTGTCTCCTTTCTTTGACTAATTTTTCATTAATGACTAGAATATCCATTAAGAGTTCTTAGTTAATCTAAACAGTTTTTCTCTAGTCAGAAATCTTTGATGAGCATCAGGACAGCCCTTTACCAGAACACTTCCCTGAATCCAGGCCTTATGAACAGGCTTTTCTTTGGGACCACAATGAACTCTATTTTAAGTGTGGTTTTGGAAGAACTGCAAGAGCCCAGATGGCCTTAGATGTGACCCTCAGGGTCCCAATGAAAAGCTGGGTAATACGTCTTGATATGACCCCTCAGTTAAGGCAACAAAGGCAGGGAATGTTTATCAGAAGGTATGAAAAAGCACAGAATGTTGAGGAAACAAAGAGGCCACAGCTACTGTATCAGCTGCTTTCCATTTGCTCCTCCATCTCCATCTCCATCATCTCCATCATCTCCATCATCTCCATCTCCATCTCCATCTCCACCTCCATCTCCACCTCCACCTCCATCTCCATCTCCGTAGCCCAGCCTATGCTCTGGCAGATTAACCAGCACAGGCCACATCAGCAAACTCCCTCACCCACTGGCTTCCCATTAGGGTTAGCCAAGGAGGGCCCCAGTGGAGATCGGAAGGAAGGCATAAGACAAAATTTTATTCCCCTGGCTCCTTGCCATGCGTTACGGCCAACTAGATGCATCTAACTTACTAAGATCGAAATTTACCTCAAGCTTGCTTTCTGTACATGACGCCCTTCTTCCTGAGGAAGGTAATTTCTTTCTCCACTTGTCTTTTCAGACCTAATAAAGGTGACAGCCTTAATATGGCCATAAACCTTGTGATTTCCCTACATTTCACCCATGCCTTTGAAATAATCTCTATTAAATCCTTAACTTACCCAATTTGTGACACCCCCCCCCCCCCCAACGCTGAAACCCTAACTGACACAGGTATGGACATTATATTTATAGTTGACAAATAAAAAAATAATCAAAGGATGTTTAAGAAAAATGATTAGAAAATGATTAGCAAGAATAAATGCCAATGTGGAAAGGTCTCACATGACTTTTTTCTATACAACTGTATATAGCAGGAAGTGCTTGGACTGGTTTACACATTTTGAATTACCTTGGTGTTGGGAAAATACTGAAAGAGAATCTCAGTAAAGAAACTATATACAAATACAGTAGGATTTCCTTGCTGCACTTGATTTTGTATGAATTATTTATTTAAAGACAATGTCAATATAACCATTTTATGTTAAGTGAAACCCTATTGTTGAAATTAAAGTACAATGTCTTGAGAAAATATCTACAAAATCAATAGTGCTATTTACTACAAAGTAGTTGCCTCTGATTCCACCTTAAGCTGCATATTTGCTAAAGTAAATATTTACTTGAAATAAAATGCTTGAAAACATTTTTGTTTGCTTAGCGAGTATGAGGAGAATGAAAGTGTACCCACCAGTCTAATGTTCTTAAACAACTAACACAAGTAAAAGAATATGGGACCAACTTGTTCTACTTGCAATATGATCGGTAGTAGAAACATAATCATCTGTTAATAAGATTTATTTAGAATCTCAAAATCCCTAACTCTCCATTTGCTGAAGTTTCCTGATCGCTATAAAAATCTTTGTGGCATACCTCAATTATTTTGGTTGCAAGATAATAGTTAATAGGAAGTTATGGGCAATGCATGATATACAAATTCAAGGTAGGTATGAGTCATTGAGTAATTTTAATTTACTTTCAAATATCATAAATGCCAACTCTAGAACAATCTCATAAGTCTTTTGGTATATCTCCTTGAAATCCTAAAATTTGTAAATCTAGATTATTATGGGGGAGGGGAATGCCATAAATATAGCAAGAGAAGAGCAGAGCACATACAGTGCACACTTTTAAATTAGTAGATATGTATTATATCTAAAAATAAGTTCTTACTGAATGTCAGTACACATTTTTACTTAAATTTGCTAATAAATGGGAATAAATGTGATCAGTCACGTGGTAAAATTTTAAATAAAAGTGTTTAAGCTTGAGACTTCTTAAAAAAAGTTTTCAATTTAATTTTCAAATTTTCTATTTTATAATTCTAGCCCCAGTAATAACATCATAAAAATTCAGTAAAATGGGCTACTATTTAATTAGCAGACTGAAAATATTAAATAGAATTAATGCTTCCAGTAGACTCTTCTGGTATATTGCTAGAGATCTTAGGTACAAAATAAGAATTTCATGGTTAAGGAAATAAAAAAGTATATGTATGCCCTCCCTTATTTAAAAAAATCCAGTTTTCACACATGTAATTTTCTCATTAAAATTGTATTCAGGTTCATTCCTGAATAAAACTTGGTTCTAATCATTGTTATAATGTGTGCTAGGGTGGTTTATTTATATATTTTTCTCTACCTCAGTTCCTTATGTTCTATTCATGTTTATGTCTCTAGCACATGGCCTAAAACTTAGCACACAGTAATCATACAAATCTCTCTCTCGTGACTATAGGTTTGTTTTCCTCACCCTAAATGCAGTCTTCTATTTTCTCTTATTGAAATTCTTAAATGTATATGCATTTATATATGCACAGATATACACACATATAGACATATAAATTTTCCACTTGATTACCTAGTGTTTGTAAGAATGTATCTGTTTATAAGATCTGATTTCTGCAACTCATTGTTCTTATTCTCCTATGTATATATATTTAGTAAATACTTTATTCTTTGCATATGGGCCAAGAAAGTTGTGTAAAAATGCAAACGCTCATCTGTTTTCTATTTTTCTTAAAAAGTTTTACTTCTATCACTTAGTTTAACTTACTTGTGGAAGTTTTCACCGTGTGTGTGTGTGTGTGTGTGTGTGTGTGTGTGTGGCTACCTTCATATGAGGAGTTCACAATATAGCAAAATACCTTTCTTATTCCTCCGAAGGATGATTTAACACCCTGACATGTTAGATGCTACTTTTTGTTGTATTTCTTCTGTTTATATTTAACTTCACATGTACTATTTAAAAAACCTGAATCCTGACAATTGGTCACATTATGAATACCGATGGGTAAAGTATTAGTAAATAGATTTGGATGTTTACATTTTTAGAATGTAAAATAACTTGCTGTCTTAAGTAAACTACTGTGTAAGCTATGGTCTCTGCTGTGAAATCTAAGGTGTTTGCTATTCACGCCCCTGAAAAGAAGTCATTTCCTTCATTCATCTGTACTGATATACTTTAAAAGCAGTATCTTGCTGAAGCCAGTGATTATCATCAATTGAAGTATAAATAGGACACTAATTAGTAAATTTGATGACTATTAATTTTCTTTAGGTAACAGTATTTAGTATTCAGCAATAACAAAGACAGTTACGTATATTTTCCAAGTATCTCTTTCTTTCCTTATATTCAAATCATTCTCACATTTTCAAAGATGAAATTAAAATGAAGGTTTATTTGAAACTGAAAAGAGTACAATCTCTTATTAAGCATGTTCTCATGGTACGTAAATCACAAAGAGGAAAAAACTGCTGGTCAAAATAATAAGATTTAAATATTCAATTGCAGACAATGGGGGAAGTGGATCCCTGCCTATTATGTTTTAACATTCTAGAAATATTAAATATAAAAAAATAAAAGTAGCTGAGTATTTTAACAGAAGATAAGCAGAAGTCACTGTCTTCATAAACATGTCTAAATAATTTTTATGAATATACAATATGCCTACATATTTTCAATGCATCTACTGCTGTGTTATCTGAGGCGAAAACTGTCAGCTTAAGTCTTCTCTGGGAAAGTCACTGGGCTCTATGTCTGTACGATATCAAAAAGTGTCCCTATATAAATGCTACTATACAAAGTTTTTTTCAAAAAAAATGCTTTATACATTTTTTCACTTTTGTGAAAATGAACTCTAAAGGGGGAAAAAACGGGATATTTTTGGTTAGCATATTTTTCAGCAAAAAATACATTTCAGCAAATTCCTACTGGGAAAACAGTAATTACTTAAGTTGGCGGCACACATCTGGCATAATGAGGAAGGGAATATGAAAGTCCTTGATGCAGCCGAAGTGTTTATCAGGTTTTAGAACATTCCTGCTACTGCCAGATTCAAGGGAAACATTTCATTCGGAATGAGCTCCCTCCTCGTCTTCGCTAAGGCTAGGTGCCGTCCTCCCTACCCTCCTGGGCGCTAAAGAGATGAACAGTGTAAACAGCATCATATGCCGCTCACCAAACAGCTCCGTTAGCAATTAGACATGATAACAGGCCAAATCCTTTAACTTTGGGGCTAAGGAAAGTAAAATCTGCATTCAATTACAGAAATGTAAGTTCTCCCAAACTACTCCCATGTTTTCAAGAACTTCAGTTGGGAAATTCTCCACTGTGCTTTTGGGTGTGCTTTTGGCAGCTGGGTGTGCTTTTGGCAGCTGGCTGATTCTTAGCAATATGAGCTCATTTGTGAGCTCTCCCCCATGCCCAAAGCCAGCCGAACAATGGAGGTTTCCATATGTGCCTATATATAATTAATATCCCCCAATTCTTATGTTATTTTTAAATTTATTGAATATCTTTATTATTTAAAGGTGAGCTGCATCCTTAATGTAAAAATAACCCATTTTATTATTTTAAAAGTATAAATAGTGCATGCAAGGCAAAACAGAAACTCCCCCTGGAACACTCTACCACCCCTTTCAAGGAAGAGATCACTGTTAACAGGCAATAGTGCAGTAGGCTGGGGGGGAAGGGGTGGGTATGGGGTAGAGAGGTCAATGAGGGAAAAAGGGAGGCACCTGTAATACTTTCAACAATAAAGATAAATTTTTTAAAAAGTAAAAGAGATGAAACAAAAATCAGTTTGACATCTATGCTTCTAATGTTCCAAGTGTACTTTTAATTTCACAATATGTCATGGACATCTTTTTATGGCAGTAAGTATAAATCCTATTTGTTTTAAGGGAAACATATTATCACATATTTTGGATGTACCATTATTTATTTGAACATTTCTTTATTAATATTGTGTTCTCTCCAATTTTCTTTTACCTCTTATGCAGTTAAACATGATATCTAAAAGACATAAAACTCAAAATTTGGTAAAAATACACAGTTTACATAGGGTACTTGGTTTCAATACGTTTTAAATTATTATTTGATGAGTTGATGTGTGGACAGCATTCATTCCAGGCAGTAGATGTCTTATTTTACAGATGAGAAAATGCACTTCAGTAGTAGATTAAGTTCCTATCTGACAATCCAACTCTTGGCACTATACAATAACATTATCTTGATCAGATATTCTATTAACAGATTTGCAAAGTAGGAATCAAGTAAAAATATTGAAGAAACAGAGTAAAATAGGATTTTAAAAAAATCTGTTCAAGCCCAGATGGGAGTGACTCAGCAGTTGAGCACCAACATAGGATCCAGGAGATCGAGGTTCGATTCCCGGTCGTGGCACATGCCCAGGCTGCAGGCTTGATCCCCAGTCGGGGGAGTACAGGAGGCAGCCGATCAGTGACTCTCTCATCATTGATGTTTCTATCTCTCTTTCCCTCTTCCTCTCTCTGAAATCAATAAAAATATATTTAAAAAAATAAATAAATAAAAATCTGTTCAAATAAGTGAGTTAACAATTTCCCAAATTTGTAAGTAACTTGGTCTCCCTTCCTTAATAAATGCTATTGAGCACTTACGGGCACTGGATGATGAGTGGTACACAGGCCTTGTCACATCAGGGTACTTTAATAGTGAGTAGTTCTAATGTGTAATATTGATAATACATATTTAATTATTAAAAATGAGAGCCATAAAACATATTAGGGAACGATAATACGTAATTCAGTCAACTTTGTCTGCATTTACTCTTTTCGTCTTAAAGTTAACATTCATTAGATTCTTTTCATTTTGTAAGAATGTTTGAAATTTGCAAATATTTTGTGATTACGAACACAATTCAATTAACATTTTATAAAGGGAACTTCAGCAAAGAATGTAATATTTGATTAAAGTTATATTTAAAAAAAAAAGGTTTAAGGACTACTCAGGCATTATTAAGAGTTAACATTCTGGTTCAGAGATTATACTTTAAGTTAAATATAAACAGACCTCAGGTCAATTATCTTAATATTAAGAACAAAGAAATAATCTCACAATATACTTATGATATTATCAATAAATCAGAGGTGTTAAATAATTTCTACATGGCTGGCATGCAAAGAGGTATAAATAAAAAGGCTAATCATATAGCATAGTATAAAATGCACTCCTGGCTGAAAATTTGTTTAAAATTGCTATATAACTTAGTATCTTAGTTTTATATTCTAGTATTTATATATTTTAACCTTTATGGAATATTTGTATCGGAGCACAGGTCTGTCATTTGCCATGAGTTCTTTATAATAATGACATCAGTGAATTCATGTAACATTCAGCAAGTAACACTATGCCTGCACTGTGCTGAGATGCTAAGGATGTAAGAGAATAAGGTGGGCATCACCTCTACGAATCCAGTGCTTCGAGCCAGTGAGGACCAGATACAAGGAAACAGGCAATTGGCATATTAGAAGCTGGGCAATGAAAGGGAAGTACTGATATTCTGGTTAAAGAATTGAGGGATATCTAATGTATTTGGGGAATTCATAAGGCTCTCCAAAGGAAGTAAAACCTAAAGGATGCTTAGGAGACTTGTTGAGACAAAAAATGATTACGTGCCAAGTAAAATGTGGGAAGAGAGAGAATGGGTGGAGAGAAGAGTACTGTGGGTAAGAGAAAAGTGAGTTTTAGGCTGGAAATCAAAAACAAAAGTAATTTTCAGGAAACTAAGATCAGTAAAGCTGGAGTACAAATATAAAAAGAAATTGAAAAATGACACTTGAATAAAAAGCAGGGTCCAGGCCTGGCCGGGCGCGGCTCAGCAGTTGAGCGTCGACCTAGGATCCAGGCGATCGGGGTTCGATTCCCGGTCAGGGCACATACCGGGATTGCGGGCTCGGTCCCCAGTGGGGGCATGCAAGAGGCAGCCGGTTGATGACTTTCTCATCATTGATGTTTCTATCTCTCTCTCTCCCTCTCCTTTCCTCTCTCTGAAATCAATAAACATATATTTTTTAAAAATAAAAATAAATTAAATTAAATTAAATAAAAAGCAGGGTCCAGATCTTCCTGCCTCCTGAAGACATGTTAAGAGATTTGGACTTTGCTCTACAAGCAATGGGGAAATGGGGATAAGTATCATGTATGCTATCATCACAGGTCTCTGTCAGAAACCTTATTTCCAGAATTAGAAATATATAGCAGGCAGTTATAATTCTAGGCTATTGAATATATATATATATATATATATATATATATTTATTCAATATATACTTACATACTAAATATACATATATTATGCATATTTTAATTATGGTATAAAATTTCACTTAACTAATAATTTAAATAATGCAAAATATGCTGTAACACCATCTGTACTTCCTAAAAGAACAATCCTAGGTAGAACATAAGGAAGAGAGATGATCTGACTTGTGGTAATGATCAGGAAAACAGTATTATATGTGTTGAGAAAATAGACTCAAGAGCACAACTGTCCGGAGCGATGACAGTAGCGTGAATTTCATTTTAGAGAACCTCACCTAAATATTAGGCAATAACTTGAACAACATTATTGAAATATCCAAATGGGAAACCAGAAAATCCTTTTACCCAAAGAGATTTTTATTTACACATATTCTCTCTTTTTATTCCATGATTTTCATGATGTCATTTTTGCTAACAGTAATGGTTAATTTTGTCTGTCAACTTGGCTAGTCAATAGTGTCCAGGTGTTTGGTCAAACACTAGTCTATATGTTACTGAGAAGGTGTTTTGCAGATGTGATTAATATTTACAACCAGTTGACTTTAAGTACAGATAATTCTCGATAATGGGAGTGAGCCTCATCATGAAGCGCCAGAACTGAAGTTTTCTGGAGAAGAAGGGATTTTCGCCTCAAGACTAACATAGAATCCCTGTATGGTTTTCACCCTGCCAGCCTGTCTAATCGATTTTGGATTTGCCAGCCACCAATATTGTGTAAGCCAAATCCTTAAAATAAATCTTTAAAACACACACACACTATTGGTTCTGCTTCTCTAGAGAACCCTGACAGAAACAGGTCTGCTGTATGGGCTGATCTGCATTCCCTCTCCACCCCCCACACCCCCAATAAAAGATACGTCGATGTCCTAACTTCTAGAATCTGAAAATGTGACCTCATTGAAGAAATAAGGGTTACTGCAGATGTACATAGTGTAGATGAGGTCATGCTGGAGTAGGGTGGGCCCCTAATCCAATCTGACTGGCGTCATCATGAGATGGCCATGTAAAGGCACAGACACAGAAAAAATGCCCTATGAAGATGGAGGCAGAGACTGGAGTGGCGCATCTAGAAGCCAAGGATTGTCTGCATCACTCGAGCTAAGGGAGACATGGAACAGACTCTCCCTCAGGCCTCAGAAGGCACAACGCCGCCCACACCCTGCTTCTGCCCTTCTGGTCTCCAGACTATGAAGAGCACGCTTCTGTTGTTTGAGCCACCCGCTCTGCGGTACTTTGGTTCAGCAGCACCAGGAAACTAATAAGCTGAGGAATCATGTCACACCTACATTCTCAACTGTCTTTAAAAAACGAAAAGAAAAATGAAAACCTCTGCAATACTAAAATGTCAGCCTACTCTTGGCCGCCTTTTTCTAAACTCTCAAGGGAAAATGTACTCCATGAATGCTTATTATGATACCCGACTTAACTAATCCTTTCCCCAAATTAAAATTCAGGCACAAAGCATATGAAAGAGTAAGTTTTTAAAATCTCCTGACAAGCTAGCTCATCGAATGTGTTTTATGTAACAACATTCAGATAATATTTCCAACTAGAGAAAGGCTAGCATTCAGCATGAAGTGGCTTTTGGCTCCTACAGGAGCCACCAGCACCCCACCCCCAACCCTTATGCCGAGACATCCATTAACCTGCCTCTTTTCAAGCGTTAGGGCTAGGGCGCTGCTTACCTGGGCCCCGTGCTTCTTTTCTGTTTGGGTGCAGCCACACTGAAGGAAGCTCTTTTTGGGCAGCTGGCATTCTTCAGCCTTCTCCATCTTAATTTGTTTCACAAAAGTTTTTTGTTGTTTTTTTTTTGGCCTGAATAATGTAGTTTTATAGATTAATTTGTGGTAGCTTAAAGGAACTGAACTTTTGGAAAAAACTGAATTTTTGGAAAAACAAGTAAATGATTAAAAAGTTATTTTCCAAAAAGTTACTTGGAAATATTTGGGTAAACAGAATATTACAGGTCCTCAAATAAAACAGGAAATAATGGAATTAGTAAGTGAATTTTAAAAATGAAATTTTATGAAGGATCAAGCACCTTTCCAATTTATTATTCCCCTCAGGTAATTCCCATCTTAAGTACGTATAAAAAAAATCAGTAAATAACATATTTTAAGGGTAAAAATTACTTAATTTTGAGTGTGCTGTATAGTTTTCCATATATATGTGTATATATATGTGTGTGTATATGTATATGTGTGTATATATATATACACATATATATATATATGTCTTCAATGCCTCACTGGCTCACTGGCTACTCCTCCCCTGGTATCCAACCTACATTTTCCAAATTCCAAAATGGGAGGATGCTTAAGTACTAAAAAAAAACAAAATCTGAATATTTATAAATGGATTTAATAGATGGTTGTGATGATGAAGCAGTAACTTTTATTTTTATTAGTGTCACCACTACTCTTAACCACCTGGTTTTGAAATTCTAGGAATGGCTTTCTGTCCTTCCTCTCTCCCATGTCCAGGAGTTACCAAGATTATTGAACCTACCTGTGTAAATTGTCCTCACATTAGTTTTCCTTTATTCTTTATTTAAATTTGGGTACTATTATCTCCCACCTAGTCTCAGGCCCCTCCTTCTTAATCCATTGCACATTAGCCTGGAATAGCATCTTGAAATATTGCCCTTAGTGGCATTTCTACACTATAAGGATTATACTCTTTATTTAGCATTCAAAGGGGTCTTTTAGCTCAGTTTTCTAGCCTGGTTCTCTTTTGCTTGTCTTTTCAATCATACTGATATTCACTTGTTCTGGGCAGCATCCAAAGCTGTTCAATATGCACATTCAATACAGGGTTGTATGTGCATACCCTACACTTTCCCATTATCTGCCGATGCTTTTTCTTCTTTCCCAAGTGTATCAAATTCTGTGTTTCATGGCCTAACTCATATTACAATAGCTCTATGAATGCTTTCCTGAAACACCCCATTATTACGTCTGTTGCAAGTTGAAAGTAACTTCATTCTGAGAAAATCCTTTAATCTTGACTTCTCTCGTGGCACGTATTTCTATTTTACTACGATTTATTCTATATGTGACAATTCTCCTAAAAGTTTGATGAATGAGAAGTCTCACTGTATATCCACATTATAGACATTTAGTAAATATTTAGGGAATAAAATGTTCTCATATTACAATGTAGGTAATTAGTGTGTAAACACCATGTCTTATTAAACATTGGCCAACTAATATTTATTGAACAAAGCATTAGAAAAAGACTGAAGGCAATACTGGTGTGTGATCTGTGAAAAATGCCCACATTACTGTGGGTGCACAATGCAACTTATATACCACACAACACATGTTAGTAGGTACCTTGCTTCATAAAGTGTATTCCAAAGACTGCTGGAATTGGACTCAGTGTGGGTATTTATTCGGAAAACAAATTCTTAGTTCCCAGGCCAGACTAATTCAGTCTTGATTCAGAATCCAAGAACAAGGCTCAGAAATATCATATTAAAAATCTTGCCCACTCCCCTCCCCCAATGATTTTTTTGCATTCTGAAGTTTGAAAACACTACAGGATGAGGACTTTATCACTGATGAAGAAAATACCAGTGCATACCTTTAAATTACATTAAAAATAGTTCACAAAATGTCACTGTAACTCTCTTTCTAAACCTATTCTGTGTAGCATGGCACTAATGGGAGTTTCCCAGCTATTCACTAGAGGGTAAGTCACATTAGGTTGTTACCCTAAGATCCAAGGACCTAGAGTCTCAGACTTCTGGGAACCCTTTACATTGTCACCGGCCATTCCTGGAGTTCCATCC
The DNA here is from genome assembly GCF_054644295.1 of Miniopterus natalensis. Taxonomy (NCBI): domain Eukaryota; kingdom Metazoa; phylum Chordata; class Mammalia; order Chiroptera; family Miniopteridae; genus Miniopterus; species Miniopterus natalensis. Next base: position 150,937,812 of record NC_142081.1, read on the forward strand.
TCTAACCAGGTGCCAAGCTTTCCTTTCTTTCTGTCCTTTGACATTGTTAGTGGAAATATTAGTTGCGTGCATTTGTACCAGGTGGGAATCTAGTGCATCTTACACTATCGCTTTATAAGCTCACATGTCACAGACATATCCTGACAGGTTATATTTGGGGCTGGCGAATAACTAGTGCACAGATAAGGTGTGCTTTAAAGGGTCGATTGGGTAGACTATGGAGTCTGAGCTGGATAGAGCATGTGACTGCTAGTAGGGTAAACCACTTACTTTTCCTTTAGCTGCGTGACAGAGTCAGGTATACTGTCAGGGTTTTTGTCCTAGGACAGATCCTGACTTAGGCTTTTTAAAAGTCCTCTTTATTACCATTATGAGTTGCTGTTTAGCCTGTAATGCAAATTACCACCACAGTAATTGTCCTTGTCTTCTCCTACTTCCAGAGATATGACAATGTACATTAAGTGTCAACTTGAGCCTTCTTCTTTAGCTCTTTTAACCTCAATTTTAGATAAAACATAAATTATAAGCTTTCTAGGAGATGGCCTTATTTATTTGAAGATTTATTTAACAAAGATCAACTTAACAAACATATATTGCTAATAACATACCAGTGAGGCATATTTCACCACTGCTTTATAAATCAAATGGCATAGAGTGGACCTTTCACAAATCATTTCCCTCCAAATTAAGGTCAATTTGTAAAGCCACATAAAATTTAGAACCAAATTATCTTATATCTAGCAAGTCATCTCTAATTTGGAATCATTCTTTAAACTGATATGAGTGAAAGTATATCTGACAATGTTTAGCAGATATGGTCTTTGAGAAAGAATTGGGATATTTTCTTGGAATACCCTTAATTCCTAAAGCGTTCTCTAATTAATAATTCCAACTTCCAAAGTTCTAAAAGAATAAGACATAGAGTATATTTTTATTTTTTTCTAATTCTCACAGCTGATATGTGTGAGTTCAATTATTCAGAAGATATTAGACTATGCAACTAAAAATAAAATGTCAATATACAAATAAAAGTGAAAAGGTATGAAATATTCACATAATATAATTCTCCTTGGCAATGGCCAATAACAATGTTGTTTTCCTGGATATAAATTTTGAAGAAATAGGCATTTTATTCTAAAATATAGAATTCAACATTCATAACAGGTACACTTTCAAAAGAGTGCACCAACAATTAAATAAACTTGATCAAATATACAGCTATCCTTCAGCTTTTGCTAATAAGATGCTGTCATATTACAGACCTCTATTGCCATTGCTTAACAAGAGGCATAGAGAAAATGTCACCTAAATAAGCCATAAATACCATGAAATTAATTTCTCTAAAATTTATCTCATATGAATTTATCTGCAAATATTTTATCTGTCTGACCTTTCAAGAGTGAAATGTAAACCAAATGTTTTAATAATTCTTCCTAAAAAATCCATTAAAACTCATGTTCAATCACATTTTGAATGCTTTAAGTTGGGAATATATATATATATATATTTGAAAAACTAGATTGACAAACCAGACTTTGGAAAGCATTTTGAAAGTTAAATGCAGTGTGATCCAGCCAATAAAAAGTAAAACACAAAACAAAACAGGAAAAAACCTTCAAAAGTGAATAAAAAACAGTCAGCCTAAAAAAGAATGACTATAAATTGACAGCATGTAGACTATTTATAAATATACCCTCTAAAATCTCAGGAATTTCAAGTTCTTGAGTAGATGATTCTCGTAGTTGGGGGATTGCAGCCTCTCAAAGAAAAAATAGAATATTGAGAAGTCTTTTATTTCCACTAAAAAAACAATCTATATCCTTTATAGGAAATATATATACACACACATACATATGTATATATAATACTTTAAAAGTCATTCATTTTCTAACTAAAAATATAAAACAAGTTTTGTAGAAAATAATGAATTGAAATAGTTTTCCACTAAGTTCTCTTGCTTCAACACTAGTTGTGTTATACATATACTAAGAAATATCACATAAACAAAATGAAGGACAAAAATCATATGATTATATCAATAGATGCAGAAAAAGCATTCGACAAAATCCAGCACCCATTTCTGATAAAAACTCTCAGCAAAGTGGGAATAGAGGGATCATACCTCAACATAATAAAGGCCATATATGACAGACCTACAGCCAACATCATACTCAATGGGCAAAAACTAAAACCACTTCCCCTAAGAACAGGAACAAGACAGGGGTGTCCACTTTCACCACTCTTATTCAACACAGTACTGGAAGTCCTCGCCACAGCCATCAGACAGGAGGAAAACATCAAAGGCATCCAGATTGGAAAGGAGGAAGTAAAACTGTCATTATTTGCAGATGACATGATACTGTACATAGAAAACCCTAAAGACTCCATCAAAGTACTACTAGATTTGATAAACGAATTTGGCAAGGTAGCTGGATACAAAATCAACATCCGGAAATCAATGGCATTCTTATTCACCAGCAATGAACTTTCAGAGAGAGAAACTAAAAAAGCAATACCGTTTACCATTGCAACTAAAAAAATAAGATACCTAGGAATAAACTTAACCAAGGATGTAAAAGACCTGTACTCAGAAAACTACGTGACACTGAAAAAAGAAATAGAGGAAGATTTAAACAAGTGGAAGAAAATACCATGCTCATGGATTGGGAGAATTAATATCATTAAAATGTCTATACTACCCAAAGCAACTTATAAATTTAATGCAATTCCTATGAAAATACCAACAGCATATTTCACAGACCTAGAACAAACATTTTGAAAATTTATATGGAACCAAAAAAGACCCCGAATAGCTGCAGCCATCTTGAGAAAAAAGAACAGAGCGGGAGGGATCACATTACCAGACTTCAAACTGTATTACAAAGCCACTGTAATCAAAACAGCCTGGTATTGGTACAACAACAGGCTTATAGATCAATGGAACAGAACAGAGACCCCAGAAATAGACCCACGCCATTATGGTCAGTTAATATTTGACAAAGGAGGCAAGAGTATCCAATGGAGTAAAGACAGTCTCTTCAATAAGTGGTGCTGGAAAAAGTGGACAGATACATGCAGAAGAATGAAACTAGACCACCAACTTTCACCATACACAAAAATACACTCAAAATGGATAAAAGACTTAAATGTAAGTCACGAAACCATAACAATCCTGGAAGAAAACATAGGCAGTAAAGTCACAGACATCCCACGTAGTGGACTTTTCACTGATACATCTCCTAGGGCAAGAGAAACAAAGGAAAAAATAAACATATGGGACTACATCAAACTAAAAAGCTTCTGCACAGCAGAAGAAAACAGCCTCAAAATACAAAGGAACCCCACGGTCTGGGAAAACATATTTGCCAAGGATGAATCTGATAAGGGGTTAATTTCCAAAGTGTACAAAGAACTCATAGCACTCAGCAAGAGAAAGACAAACAACCCAATTAAGAAATGGGCAAAGGACTTAAATAGACACTTCTCCAAAGAGGACATACGGATGGCCAAGAGACACATGAGAAAATGCTCGCCATCGCTAATCAGAGAGATGCAAATGAAAACCACAATGAGGTATCACCTCACACCTGTCAGAATGGCTCCATCAACAAATCAACAAACAACATGTGCTGGCGAGGGTGTGGAGAAAGGGGAACCCTAGTACACTGCTGGTGGGAATGCAGACTGGTACAGCCACTGGGAAAACAGTATGGAGGTTCCTCAAAAAATTAAAAATGGAGCTGCCATTTGACCCAGTGATTCCACTCCTAGGAATGTATCCTAAGAATCCTGAAACATTCATCAGAAAGGATATATGTACCCCGATGTTCATAGCAGCACAGTTTACAATAGCTAAGATCTGGAAACAGCCCAAGTGCCCATCAGTAGATGAGTGGATAAAAAAGCTGTGGGACATTCACACCATGGAATACTACGCAGCTGTAAAGAAGAATCATCTCGTACCCTTTGGGACAGTATGGATGGTCCTAGAGAATATTATGCTAAGCGAAATAAGCCAGGCAGCGAAAGAAAAATATCACATGATCTCGCTTATACGTGGACTCTAGAGAACTTAATAAACTGATGAACAGAATAAATTCAATGACATGGAAGCATAGATGAGACTGACAAAATGTCAGAGGGATGGAAGGGGGCGGGTGGGTGGAGGGGGAGAGAGTAACCAAAGAATTTATATGCATATATGCACAACCCAAGGACATGGACAATGGTGGGGAGAGGGACTGGGGAAGGGGAAGGAACGGTGGGGGGAATGGGTCATTGGGAAGAAAAAGGGACATCTGCAATATTTTAAACAAAAATAAAATTAAAAAAGAAAAAAAAGAAAAAAAGAAATATCTAAGCATACTAAGACATATCTAGAAAAGAAACAGTTGATCCAGCCATTATTCAGGGCAGGAAAATCCAATCCCCTGATCCATGAGTTATATAGAAATGATATCTAAGAAATATCAGTGGAATGAGAACACTGATGTCTCCACCACCTCAGCCCCGCTCTAGTAACTGCATTTTATGTCAGAATTAAGGAAGCATTGTGTTACACTGAATCTGGCGTCCTGTTGGAGTCAGGCAGCAGAGCCACAGCCTGAGGATGGATTTACTATTGCCTCAGAGGCTCAGCCATGCCAGTATCCACAGGGAAGAACTTAGAAGGAGAGCATTAGGTAAGCGGGAGAGGAAATAGCGTCTCTCTGAGCTTCATTTCTTAGGTCTAGCTCTTAAGGAGGCAAACTGGTTGAGCCAAGGCTCCTGGGCACGAGGGCTGACACAGAGCTCTCGCACATGAAAGGCAGCCCTTGCAACTCAGATCCACTGCCACGGGGCAAACCGTATCTTACAACAAAACATGGCAGTGGCGTGCTGTACTCTGTATCTATTTACCAGTTATTATTCTCCTGACTAGATTTCACTGCAGGATTTTGTTACATCCTTTTATGCCTAATGGATACAGGTATTTTGAATTTCCCCAGAAGAAACACTGTTCACAGCACATTCCAAACGTATTTGACAGTGAAATTCTCTTTTTAAGAGAGTCATGTTTTAGTGAAAATAGTTTGGAAAAGCTGCTGTAGCTCTTATTTATTTATTTTTATTGTTGACACTATTACAGATGTCCCCCCTTTCCCCTCATTTACCTACCTCCACCCACCCCATTTTTTTAGAAAAATCTTTTTATTTTTTTAAATATATCTTTATTGTTGAAAGTATTACAGATGTCCCCAGCTTTTTTTCCCCATAGACTCCCTCCCCACCGCTCCCGCCCCCTCTCCAGGCCTTCCCCACACTATTTCCATGGGCTATGCATGTAAATTCACTGGTTAATCTCTTCCTGCCCCCCTTACAATTATAGTTATGTGTCAGGCATTGTTATAGTTACTTGATATTTCTCAATGAACAAAAAATCTTTGCCCTCATGTAGATGATCTTATAACTGATAGGAAGCAAACAAAAAAACACTTAGCATAACAAGTAAGTGAATGATATAACATGATAGAGAATGTTAAATGCTGCAAGAAAGAAAAAGAAAAGAAAGTAGGTTAAGGAAGACAAGGAGTGGGGATAGGAGGGAAGCAAGTAGTAATATCAAAAAGTCACAGCAAGTTATGGGAAGCCTTGGGGTGAGGATGGGATTTGAGAAAAAACAAAAACAAGCAAACAAATAGAAAAATATTTTTTAAAATACCAACTTTACTGTGGGATATCACGGAAAGATATTTGTGTATAAGCCAAATACAGAAAAAAACACACATCAGATGCATTTCCCTTTTGGATCCGTGGGAGTACCTAAAGGGGAAATAGATGTTGTGGAGCAAAAGTCATAGCTAAAAATGTATTAACAGGAATGGGATGTAGTTGTTGACAGGTAGGGGCATCTGAAGGCAAAGCGGAATACTTCTCCTCTCTTTTCCACTACTGACTGGTGGGGGCAGAGTGGGGATTATCACTGTCAAAAACGGGACTGCATCTGAAGGAACATATAAAATTAGCACCTTAAATTCTAAGTCATGGGTAGGTTTATACCCATTGAGGAATCACATTGTTTTATTAGGAGAAAAAACAAGAAACAAATTTCAATAATGCCATCTCATGAAGAGACCTACTGCTATCACCTCCAGGTAATCTGTGATTTCTCGTCTCATTGAAAGTCTCCCAAAGCTCGCTCAAGCTATGTTTCTATGCCTAAGGGATGCAAGAAGCCTCCTAATGTGGAAAGACTTCCTCTCTTACCAACCATGGAGATTAAATTAGATTGATTTAGATTGATCGTTTTATGCACATCTAATGACTTTAACTTAGACAGGGCTGTAGTCCACCTTAAGGGTAGGAATTAAGGAATGGAAATCTGAAAAGATGAGTTTTATCAACTGCAAAGCCATACCTAGTCCTTGGCAGATGATTCTTCATGAACCTACACATCTAGGCATTAATAGTGAATTTGCTCCAGGACTGGTTTGTCTGAAATATTTGTATAAGCAGACAGCTTTGGAAAGATGGAGATAAAGACAACTTCCTGCTCTCCCCAGTGAGAGTAAGATTTGCTTGCTTTTGAAGGTATGTAGCAAAGAATCACCCTTGCCTAAATAGAACTTGGCCCTTAAACCCCTGGAATGTCATGCCTGATAGAAGTATATTGTTTGCCTGGGGGTCCTGGGTCACACTGGATAGTCTAACAACAGGAGTTTTGGTGGGATCTGCCCACACCAGATTTGATTTGGGATGGGAGCACTGGGTCACAGAGTATGAGCATGCCCTCGGGGGGGGGGGGGGGGGGCTGGAGACAAGACTAGCCATGTGGGCCATCGATTATGCTTAAGTAACAGAACCCAAAAAACTCTGAACACCAAAGCTCAGGTGTGCCTCTCTGGTTTGGCCATCCTCTGTCACATTGTCACACAGAGTTGCTGGGAAAAGAGTGCTGTCCCTGACTCCACTTGGAGAGGAGAACCGAAACTCGACACAAAAATTTCCTCGACTCTGCCCCATGCATCTCTTCCTTTGGCTGATATTAATCTGTATCCTTTCATACTAATAAACCATAACTTCAAGTATAACAGCTTTCAGTGGGCTCTGTGAATCCAGACAGCAAATCATCAAAACTGAAGCTAGTGTTGGCGATGCCTGACTTGTAATTGATGTCAGAAATGAGAATGGTGCCCGGCCAGGAGTGGCTCAGCGGTTGAGCATCAACCTAGGATCCAGGCGATCGGGGTTCGATTCCCGGTCAAGGCACATGCCCTGGTTGCGGGCTCGATCAATGGCTCTCTCATCATTGATGTTTCTATATCTCTCTCTCCCTCTCCTTTCCTCTCTCTGAAATCAATAAAGATATATTTAAAAAAGGAAAGAAAAAAGATATGAGAATGGTCCTGTGGGTTATTCCCTAACCTTGCACAGGATAGTAAGATAATCTTTTCTCTAAGGCAGAGGATGGGCAGATTTTCCGAAAGTTCCTATAAAAGACAGAACCTTCTAATTTCAGGGTTCTTCTTCTGAAATATACTCTCACCATACGTATTGGCATCACCTTGCCCTTATCACGTTGCCCCGTGGGAACTGGGGCTCAGGGAACAACAAGACAATGTTACTGCTTATGCTAAAAGCAATAAATTATTTTGTTTCTGACACAAATAACTCATATTTTTCTACCAATATCTATGACACTGTGACAGGCAAACTCAGTGCTAATGCTTGGGTACAGGGTAAAATCTCGAACCTTTTTACAATTTCTGCCTTGATGGTTTAATCCTAGTACTAACCTTGGCTAACCTTTATAAATATTTATTAACTAAAAAAATGCATCCTAAAAGCGAGCTCATGCCCAGTTTGGAAATGGTTTCAGTTACTTGAGATAGTATCTTTACATGCAGTGAAGAGTCCTACAGGTGGAATTAAAGAAGCATATGTCAGACATTCTTGTGAGACACAGAAACATTTCACTCCACACATTGATAAGCAAACTCGTTTAGTGGTGTGAAGGTCTACAGCACTGCTGCTGCAGACTCTGTCATGGGGTGACTGGTAATTTCAGTGACAGCATCTACTTATCATGTGACATCCTGTGCACTCTCTTCAGACTTAAAAGCAAGCAAAATCAATCACCAACAAGGTTTTGAAATGCTTATTTCCATTGCTTGCTAAATTTTCCAAATCTAATTCCCATCTAGAAACATTTATGACTACAATCTAGCCCAGCGTAAGTGGTTTCCTAATTCAGGCTTTGGTGCCCACCTACATATGACAATTTCTTCCTACACAGAAAAGACCCATTTCAACTTGCACCCAGCAGGAAACAGTGAAAACTTACAGTGGCTACGCTTTTCATAGTAACTGTGTGTGTTTTAGGGTGGTATCTATTATTTCAGCTCCACGGAAATTCTCTCTATATACAAGTGTAAGAATTTTGAGGTAAATGTGAATAAGGTATACGCATAATTTTTTAAAATAGCAAACAATTTTAATAAATTACTTTTACTTCTCTTCAGACCAACCCCAATGCTAAATACCAAAGGAGAAAAAGCTATTTTCAGAAAATTGCTTACAATGTTTAGAGAAATGCACTCTTCCAAACATCATAACAGGCCCACCTGCCTCACAACGCTGTAATATTTGAACAAAAACTCCATTAAGACTCTGTGGTATTAAAAACTAACTTTTAAAAAATATTGGCAACAACATTCATACTTACTTTACAGTAAATATTTTAAGTGTTTATACTTATGCAAATAACCATTGAGCCTACTAAAAGGTAAAAGCTCCCCAGCTCCCCTGTGTTTATCTAGCATATACACTTGCAATTCGGTTCTGATTTTATTTATAAAGTTTGTTAGCAGTTTGCCGCAACTGAGACCCCTAAGTGACTGAGATTATTAGCATCAAAACGACTTTATCACAGCGCATGCAGCCCAGCTTAGCGGCTTCTTATTATTGACGCAATCGTTATCCCATAGCAACAACAAGGAAACGGCGACACCTCTGAGCCTGACTAGAATAAGTGCACTTCTCACTCTCTTCCCGCTGTGTGAAAATTCTTTTTTCATCTAAACTACAAAATACATTGGTGAAGCTCATGGGATCTGACAGTCCACCTTAAATAGTGCCATTAGGTAACAGTGAAAAATCTAAAGTTATATAACCCTTGGTCATTTCGATGACTTCTTTTTTCTTTCAATTTGAACAGAAAGCTGGAACTCCCAAAAGGCTTTCAGAAATGTTGTGCTGTTTAATCTAGGTTTCTTTCTGGATAGTTCTTTCATTATAAATCAGTGTTTTAAGCAAATGGTTGCAAAATATGATTAGCGAGATACCGAAGGAGAATATCACTAATGAAGCACTGTTTCCATATTATTATTTGTAGATTTTGCAGCCTCATTAAATCATACAAAACCAAAAAGTAAAAAAAGAAATATCTGGTTTTGAAATTTCCTTTAACGAAATGGTATCAAATTAAAAAAATATGTAACAATTTTCAGAGTGTGCATATTAAATAACATTGCTCTTGAATATATAATAGACCATTTATAGGCAAAGGAATTGTGGTACTTGGGTAACATAAAAATATTCATTTGTATCTAGTAAAGTAAAGGTAAAGGCCAGTTTGGGGAATAACTGGTATTTATATAACATCATAGCATTTATAAACCAAATATATGTATAATCCTTTTGAATTAGGTACCACTACCCGTCACCGTTCTACAGATTAATACATTTATGTTCATAGTTGTCAAGGAATTTGTTCCAGATTAGACAATTTATATGGTTTGAGATAGGATTTGAAACCAAACAATCTAAATCTTTAGCTCCTGCTCTCTATAGTCTTTCAGTATCCTTAGAGAAAGGCAGAGAAAAGCTTACATCAAGGACAGTAAAATTGACTTAACTAAAGTTAAAATTTTAATAAGTTGTAGAGAAAGGGCTTTCTTCACAATCACTCTTACTTTCATTCTCAGACTTTCTTAAAATTCATTGTTCTCTTCACATTGTTCTCTGGCTTCCTGCTTTGACACTCAACAATTTTAAAGTCAGTCCTTTTTTTCCCCCTCAAATTAATTCCTTTTCACCCTCTCCATTTCCCTCCTCACTTCCTTAACCACAGTTTCATATCAGGATGAAAGGAGTGAGTGTCCAATATCTGTAACTCTCCCAGAGTCACCATGGCAGAGATTTTTCTAACCCAATGAATCAATAAATGGTAGAATTTCAAGAAGTGGACTTAGTAAAAAATTGAAGTGCAGAACTTCAGTAAGTTGGGGGAAGAGTATTTCATAGTTTCAATCTTATCATCCATGATCATAATATATTACTCATGAAGCAGCAAATGTTTACTGTCAACTAAAGAGTCAGTGTTGTGTTATGCATTTATTATGTCAAGTGATTCTATGGCAATCCCACTATTGTTGTTTCCATTTTGTACTATAGAAACTAAGGATCTTAATAGTTATCAACTTGCCTGAAGTTCAAGAGCTGGGAAGCAGCAGAGTAGGTGTTGGAACCCATCTGTCTGAAGCCAATAAACTCTGCAAGCTCCTAAACTCTCCGCTATAATGTTCTGTAATCTCATCTGTACATACAGCCTATCTATTAAGTAATACAAATACACAAATTTAAAAATTGGGGTGAAATAAAGGGGATTATAACCAAATAGTAACGTCTGGAATTAGAAAATACTGATGCTAATATAATTACACTGTCATAGTGTATTCTTTATTCATTGCTTTTCAAAGAATTTTAAGGAATATTTAAATACTCTTGATTTCCTTAGTTTTGAGGTTCTGCAATATGGTAAATGCATTCCCCTGAGGAGAGTGAGTGAAAAATAATAGCCTAATTAAAGCCTGTGGAAATGGCATTCTATGGTCTTTTCATACTTGGGAATCTTCTACCATGTTATCAAGATTCTAACTATATAAAAATGAAATAATTTGCAAGCATGTGCTCCCTGTTGTGTATTATGGCTTTTGAAACCATGCTCTTGAACAGACATGTTGCGTTTTCTTTGGAAATAAGTTAAGCATTACTCCCATTGTCAACCTGGTATGAGCGACAATGCAGGCCTTTCCTCTTAGAGCTATAAATAAATACATACATACATACATAAATGCATGAACATTAAACAAATATGAACAGGCCTTATGTACTTTTCTGTCTCTATATCCTTACAAATTTTATTTTACTTTTTTTATAAATATATAGTTATTTAAGAAATCTAAAAAGTCTGTAAAACAGATTTTATACTTATGAAGAAAATATATTTCACAATATTATTTTTCTAAATTAAGTTAGATTTTTCCAACACCAAAATATATAAAGAACTCATACAACTCAAAACCCTAAAAAAATCTGATTTAAAAATAGACAAAATAGTTCTGCTGTGAACATAGGGGTGCAGATGGGTGAATAAGAAAGATGTGGTACATTTATGCCATGGAACACTATGCAGCTATCAAAAGGATCTTTAACCTTTGAGAAAGCATAAAGGAACCCGGAGAGTATTATGCTAAGCAAAATAAGCCAGTCAGAGAAAAAAGTATCACATGATCTCACTCATATGCAGAATCTAATGAACAAAAAAAAAAAACAAAACCTGATGAACAAAATAGATCCAGAGACAGGGAAGCATGGAACAGACTGAGAGCTTATATGCATAGCCCATGGACATAGGCAATAATTTGATGAAGGACTGGTGTGGGGTGGGGGCAGGGTAGAGAAAGACAATGGGGAAGAAGGGGGACATCTGTAACACTTTCAACAATAAAGATAATTTTTTTAAAAATTGGCAAAAACATGAACAGATATTTTTCCAAAGACATACAAATGGCCAAAAAGTACATGAAAAGATGCTCTACATCATTAATCATCAGGGAAATGCAAATCCAAACCTAAACCATGATGAGATATTACCTTACACTTAATAGAACGGCTATGATAAAAAAGACAAGAAATAACAGGCAATGGTGAAAATGTGGAAAAAGAGAACCCTTGCGCACTGTTGGTACAGCCACTGTAAAAAAACAGCATACAGGGTCTTCAAAAAACTTGAAAATAGAATTACCATGGTGCACCCCTATGTTCATTGCAGCACTAGTTACAATAATAAAGATATGGAAGTAACCTAAATGTGTATTCATGGGTGAATAGATAAAGAAATTGTGGTAAACACACACACACACACACACACACAAATTCATCCATGAAGAGGGATAGAATCTTGCCCTTTACGGCAGCATCGATGGACCTTGAAGGCATTATGTGAAGTGAAATAAGTCAAACAGAGAAAGACAAATACCATGGAATCTCACTTATATATGGAATCTTAAAAACAAACAAAAAACCAAGGCTCAAAGATGCAGAAAACAGATTGGTGTGGTTGCCAGAGGCAGGAGGTGAGGAGCGGGAGAAATACTGGAGAAAGTGAAAAGGTCCAACCTTCCAGGTATAAAATAAGTAAGTCCCGGGGGTGTAATGCGTAGCACAGCGACGACACTTAATAATACTGCGTTGCCTATTTGAAAATTGGTAAGAGAGTAGATCTTAAAAGTTGTCGTCGTAAGGAAAAAATTCTGTAATTACATATGGTGACATGTTAAATAGACTTATCATGGTGATCATTTCATAATATATACAAATGTCAGACCACTGCGTTGTGCACCTGGCACTAATGCAGCGGTGTCTGTCAGTTGTGGCTCAGTAAAAAGAAAGAGAAAGTTCAAATCTGACCCCCTTTCCACCCCGCTCCAGGACCTTGGGCAGGGCCTTGTCTTGCGACCCCTTGCAGACGACTGCCGGTAAAAAATATTCCAGATGGCTACTTGGACATAACTTTCATTGACTCCTTTTCTAATTGTATAAACATTACAGATAAAACGGGTAAGTCTTAAAAAATATTTAGCAACTTTGGGCAAGAAATTTTTTTTTCATTTTATTAACATTTACAAGTATATACGAAGCTGAAGTAATTGACAAAATAGAAAAAGTCCTAACATTTAAAAATGTTTTATAGCTGAATGATTCATTCCACAAGGCCCTTGCCATTATATTTCACATTATACTTATTATGATATCATTTCATAATTTTAAAGAAATATAAACTACTCTACAGAGACACTCTGGAGGCTTTAAAAACAATTATTTCAAATATTTCAATTAGAGAACAAGTGGATAATCCAACAATGGATGAATTCTGTTTCATAACCAGGCTAAATGTGATTTAAAATGAACCAGCGGCACTCTTACAAAGTACAGCGAGTGTATCACGCCGCAAAACAGTGCACAACGCTCTCCACTGACATTTACGAAAGAAACAAACCTGAGCGAAGGCAAATCAAGGCTGTCAAGCAGTAAAACAACATAACTCTAGTGTTTTTAGTGTTTAAAAAAAACACTGAACTGAGTAAATCTTAAAGCTCTTAATTGGCTTTATTTAACAACTGAGTAGCATCCCATCTAGCAAATGGAAAGTTGCTCTGAAGAGCTGTACGAAGTGAAAGACTTTTATAGAAAGAAAGGGGTTGAGACAAGAAAGTTACTTGGAAGGAATGGATTAATTTATGCAAGATCACCTTTCTTTGGGGATCAGCAGGGGTCTATCAAGAGATTACATCACTAGAGCTAACCAGGTAATTCCCAATTAACTGATTTAATCTCTCTCTCCTGGGAGAGGTTAAAACTAAACTAAATTAGGTTCTGATTGGTAACATAGGCTAAGCACAAGTGACTCTCTTTGGGGTCTGAGGTCTGTTCTCTTAATTTTAACACAAGTGAAAACTTTTAAAAGAATTCCTGGGTAGCTGAGGATTACCGCGACAATGCTGCCACTTATCTCCCACAATATTCCCCTCAAATAAGAAAAAAACAAGACAAAATATTAAGTTCTACATTTAAAAATCAGTAGAAAAATTAAATTCTATGTAAATTCCTCAAGTATAACTGCAAAATTATTTCTCATGCTTCAGCCCTGTGCCTACTCGCAAGCAAGCCAGTGTAGGCTGAGAGAAACTGTGGTGGAGACAAAAGAGAGTAATTCACAACAATCCCCTGAAAGATGAAATTCTCCCCATATCTGAAAATTATGAGAAAATGTCTGTGTAGATCAGAGCAGCATGATTAAAAAAGACAGATGTAATTTGAAGGGGAACTCTCTGAAAAGAATAACATGGGAAAAAGAAGAGACAAAAAATAAACTATAAAGTTAGAGGATCACAACCTCACCCCCCAGAGAAGAACCCCCAAAGTCCTATCCAGTACCTGGATCTGCTATACTGAGAGGAGAGGAAAATATTCAACTATTCCGGATGCTGTATAAAATGCCTAGAGCATAAAGGTGAAAAGGAAGAAAGTGAGGTCCTTACAGAGCTATGGCATAGCATTAAGAAAAGAAAGTCTACACAGGAGCTTGAGAATTCCCTCACACAAATCAATTACAAAGCAGAAGAAAACTGTTAACGCCCGGTGAAGAATTAAGTAAACTCAAATAAGAAGCTGATGATATAAAAAGGCAACTTTAATCAGAAATTCAAAATCTAAATCTGAAAACAAAGTGGGGGAAAAAGTGAAATAATTAAAAAAGAGTTGATTAGTCTCAGGAAAGAAACAGGTGAAAAATACATAATTATCTCTAAAATGGAGAATAGATTAGAAGATGTCCAAGGCAGAAAAAACTCAACTGAAAATTTGCTAAGGTTCACTGAAGGCAGGCAGAAAAATAACCAAAAGAATAAAACTGACATAAAAAAACAACAACAAAATAAAAGGGTCAGAGAGAAGGTAGAGGAAACAAAAGACAGGCAATTACCACTTGAATTATCCCATATTAACTTGATATAAGAGAAACAAAATAATGGAACAGCACCAATAATTAAAACTATAAACCAAGAAAACGGTCCAAGAAAGAAAAAGACCTGAATCTACACATTAAAAGGGCTCATCTGGGATAACTGACCCAGAATAATATCAAGGATAACAAATCCTCGATGCCTACAGGCAAAGTGGCAAATGATTCACAGAGGCAAAATAATTAGATTAACAGGAAACTTTTCGAAACTAGTAGAAAAGGCAAGACAACAAATATAAAACCCAATGAATACAAAAGAGTTTTCAACATACAGGAACTTGGGGAATTCTGCTCTCCTGAGTCCTCCTTGAACAAGGATAAACCGGGAATGAATGTCACATACATTCAATGATAGCGACAGCCATGTAAGGTAGCTAGGACTTCCCCCATTCTATATATAAAAAAAAGGAAACAACAATGAACAAGATTGAATGAGAAGACGAAATTCAAAGCAGCAAAAGTAACAGAACTGGGAATTAACCTAAATCTTCAATTATCAGGTTAGTGTACTTTCAATTAAATCACAGCTTTCTCCTCATTTTAGATTAATCAAGGTCAAGATAAACACAAGACTCCAAACACACAGTGCAGTCAACAACTGTCACATATTCAAATATCTGTAACATGGTATGAGCCATAAGTACATTTTCCTCAGCTACAGAATATATATGTAATTCGGCCAGTTATGTTGCAAATAGGCCCAGATAGTTCTAATAATCCAACCGTAACTATTATAAGGGAGGGATGGTAAAGCAATTCTGAAAAATGTAATATTAGTGTCAACATATAAGACTTCACATGTTATATTATAGTTTATTATATTGTTATATTAGTCAAGGCATATTAGAGTCAAGGCATATTAGAGTCAAGAAATTTAACTGCAGTCTTCATTTCTTCATCTGTAAAAATGCGATTACTTCCACTTAAACAAATTCTTATAAAGAATAAGTTAAATTCTCAACTGAAAGCAAAGTGTCTGAATATTAAACATTAAGTTACTCAAAGCACTTTTCCCATTGATTTATTTTGAAAATGTGTGCTCTCTTCTTGTATCATCCTATGCTTTCTGTGACTGTTCAGCAACATAATTGCTCTAAGCCTTCGACACAAAAAATAGAAATTCTTCTGAAAGGTAAATGGGATATTCTGACATTATATCCGGCATAGAAGGTAAGCTTTCCATGATATTTACGGAACTCCTACTCTTTGCCAGGTTCTGCTCCACATATCAATATAAAAAGAAAAACGTGACCCCACCCTCATGATCCTGACATTGTAGCTATGAGTCAGTGGAGCTATACTCGGGGCAGGACTTCACATATGCCCCCTTGATTGAGCACCACACAACCTTATTTAGTAGGTCTCTGTGCTAATTCACTAGAGTTTTAAAAGAAATTCTCATAAAAACAAATGAGCTTTGCTATATTAAAGTTATATAAAATTATCTCGAATGCCCATTATCTATCAAAGCTCTCCCCACAAAATTGAACTTAAGTAGAAAATGTTACACAGCATTTTTAAATATTTAAATAAAAATTTCATATAAATATTTAATATGTTCAAATATTTTTAGATTATATATATATTTTTAATTATGCCTTAAGAAATTATTTAGAATTTGGTAGTTTGATATTTATTTTCTTCGCAGACTTGATGAGTCTAAGAACACTGGAGAAGCGCCTGTCAAAATTTAAGATTTATAAGAATAAGCTGAGGGTCTTGTTAACATGTAGATTCTGATTCAGTCAGTAGAGCCCAGATCCTCCATTTCTAATTTCTAAGTGACACAGATGCTGCTGATCCGTGAACCACATTTTGAGTAGCAAGACATTCGAGAGCACTTAAAGCAGACATTATATATGTAAGAAATCTAAGCATGTGCAACAAAGTCATTAATTTTAGTAGGCATTAATTATAACCAAAAATCATCTCTAGAAACTGGGGTGGGTGGAGGTGGAAGAGGGCATAGAGGGGATAGATAAATGGTGATGGAAAAAATAAAATTAAAAAAAAGTAATAATAGATGTTTTCATAAATGTGCATTTTTAAATTGGTATTTTTAAGATTTGCACAACATGTGGAAATGCCTGAAGAGAGGACTGATGATATTGCTATGGAGTTAATCTGACCTAGGGACAAAAGAAAATTATATACCTCAGGTGAGCAGCTAAGAATAAAGTAATACAATAACAGTCCCTGGCGTAAAGAACAGTTAACATTTCTTCCTTGCATTGAAACCTGATTTGAATTTCCATCCTGAATGGCTTAAGAGTAAAGACTAATGTTAAAACAGTATTATCTCACCTTTCTTTTTCTTTTTCTTGTAGTCTGTCCATGTGAGTGTGTGAAAAAGTTATTAATTTTATTTCTTTTAGCCTTGCAATATCTGCTTGAATTCCTACTAAAAGTAATAGTGACTCCGTTCAATAGTAGAGTTTTAAATACAGAAGATAAGCATTATGGTGAAAAAGGCTGGCATACCATCCTATCCCCAAAGCCCAGAGAGTGGCAACTTGAGCAATAAATGATTGTTTAAACTATATTTCTCATTCAAGTGTACAACAAACCCGAAGACCCTTTCCTGAAACTGTCTGTGACTTTCAGAAACATAATTGCTCTCAGCCTTTGGAAATGAAAATCGGGTGTTCTGAAGGTTAAATGGGCTATTCTTTGTTAAAGCCCCTGACATGACATCTGGAACATTCTGTTTCCTAAATCGCAAACATTTAGTCAAGTTCTGGAATATCACAGAAACACAATAAATGAATGTCATTTTTCAAAGAATAATAGAATCAATGTATAAAATGATAGACAAAAATAGCCTCGAATACTGAAATTCACAATCCTAAAATATTTATCTTCTCTAATTTGAAAAATAAATCCATCAAATGACTTCTACGGAAGAGTACTGGAAAACACGGAAATGGAACAGTTTTTGAATCTTCCCAAATTCTCCCATAAAAATCAGGATAGTCAAAGCAAAAATCCCTGGACATCTACTACAAATCCGTTATAAACTATGCTATGAATTACAGTAAACCCTTAATTTTGTGAACCTCGATTTAACAGACTTTGGATTTAAGGGACAAAATTTCTGGCCTGTATGTCATATGTAAAAATTAATACCTGTTAATTTTAAAATGCTTTTAACCAAGATTTGCTTATAATTAAATTAAGGGCTTTTTTTAAATTAATTCACTGTTATTTTCAACAAATTTTAGTGAAAAGGCTATATGTTGGGGAAAAAAAACACTGTAATAATTTCACTGATACAAATAAATATTACATATCTACAATTATAGTCTATATATGTAAATCTAAGAGTCACTGCTCGTAAACAATGTTCCACAAATGATTAGCACGTGATCATACTGAATCTCAAGTGGTAACTGGTTCTGTTGTTTCATAGCATGACTTTTTGAATCCTCTCCCGAGGATATTTTTTCCATTGCTTTTCAGAGAGAGTGGAAGGTGGGGAAAGAGAGACAGAGAAACGTTGATGTGAAAGAAACACATCGATTGGTTGCCTGCAACTGAGGTATGTGCCCTTGGCTGAAGTCAAACCCTGGACCCTTCAGTTTGTAGGCTGAAGCTCTAACCACTGAGCCAACTGGCTAGGGCCCACAGTGGTTTGCAGGAGTGCCTACCTATGTTCCCCCGTGAGCTCAGCCACACCCCAGCCATGTGCATTTGTTTACTCTCGGTAACTGGTGAATGTCGCATTTACTAGCCCTATTCAGTGTAAATTTAAAATTACAGTAATACCTATAGAAAACTTCTGTGAAAGTAAACTTTTCATACATAATTTTAATTACATGTGTCTATATATAAGTAAAACAGGTAAACTAATTTGTCAATTTTTTAATCGATGCATTTGGAAAGCCTACTTCATTATGTAATGGCTTTCGGCTTTGAGGGACCCCACCTCTCCAGAATTAGTCGGTTATACAGAGGCCTCAAAGCTGCGTGGGATGAGTAATTGCGCAGGATGAAGCAGCAGTTCAGCATCCGTGGCCTTAAGAACCCAACTCATTCACAGACAACTCTGGTAAGGAGCAGTCAGGGAACAGCAGCCGAAACAGGGAGAGCATCATGCGGGCTGTAGGCTGCGGGTGAATGCAAGGGGACCACGGTAAAGAAAGTTCGTGTAACAGTCTGGATCATGTAAAATCTAAAAACTAAAAAACCTAAACTCCTTTCTAGGACAAAGGCCCCCACTGAAAAGGAACTCCTTGGAGTGTAACGTAAATCGTCCTGAGCAGAAACACGAGGGACAAAGACAAGGAAAGGTAAAGGCAGATTTGGGGGGAAGTTTAGAAGAGGCAGATGATTAAAAGTAAAGATTCACGACTTTTATCGTTGTGTGGAAAAACAGAATTGGAAGGTCTAGATTTATGAAGTTAGAAAACCCGTCCTACCCAAATGTCCCCTCTGTGAAACTAATTTACCCTAACTATGAGAAGCAAGAAAGAACGTTGGTAGATTCCCAGACAAAATTATTTTAAGGAGAAAGTATCCAAAACACAGCCTTGCTCATCTGTGTGTTGTGTATGGCAGCCTTCTTGCTGCAACAGCAAAATTCAGTAGTTGCAACAGAAACCATACAGCCCGCAAAGCCTAAAATAATTACTAGTTTGCCCTTTACAGTAAAGTTTTGCCTTCCCTAGCCTAGAAGCCAGCTGTAACCAGATCCAACTTTTAAAAAGACTAGAAGAAGAGGCTAGCGGGATAGAAGTTGAGTACAAAAAGTGGTCAGAGTGAGAGCAGAAAGAAAATAGGCAATCACGGAGGCCAAAGCAAAGGTAGGCAAGCAGATGGGAGTAATCATTTCAGAATATTCCAGGCCTACATAAAAGAAGATCGAAATGTGCCTGCTCTATTTCAAGATATGAAAATAAAATAGTTGGGAAGCAGGAGCTCTCCCAATATTAGCTTTGAAGGATTTTAGAGAGGTAAGGCAAAAACTAGAGGGGGTTAAGTGGTCACATAAGATAAAAAAGCAGACTTTTGATTTATAAAGTTTATTTCATGTTCTGTCCCCTGCACTGTTACTCTGAATTATAAGGCTTGTGGAAAAGGGTCTCATAGTAATATGTTTTATTTACAAGAAATATATATATATATACGTATTCTTTTAAATTCAGATTCTAAGAAGTTAGTTTTATATTGCCTTACTGTAAAGACCCATTCATCTAACCGAGACTTCAGTGCAATGCTTTCTGATTCATGTGATATAAACTGTTGAAAGCGTGTTTCACACTGAGCATGCTGACAGAGTCCTTATTTCCTCTCATTTGAGTAAAATTTAATAAGAAAAATAGGGAGCTGACTTGGGAAAGACTCAACAGGAAAAATACATGGATGTGTGTGTATATACACGTATTTGGACAGAGTAGAGACTGGTTTTTCTTAGAATTTCCAGTGATGCAATGTAAGAATACCATACACTTGGGTACAAAGTAGCTCTCTATTTTTAAGTAATTCATTCTCAGTTCCAAATCAGCAAGTGTATCCTGACTATTCTGACTCTAAATATGATGCAAGCATCAAAATTATCCTTTAAATAATTAATATTCAAAAGTGCAAGGAAAGTATTTCCCCTCTTCTTACTGATTTAAAAGCTTAATAGTTTGTTGAATGGACTTGTAAAATAAATATTCAGAGTCAGAACCATACAAACTAATAAAAAGACACCTGGTGAGTAAGAGCTTGTCATTTCAAAAGTAGAAAAGAAAACCTGCAGCATATGAATCCCACTGAGGATTTTATTAAACTCAATAAAGAAATCTCCAGGGAAGTAAATACCCATTTTTGAGATTTTCAAAGTCTTTATAAGGAAAAGCAATTTAACAAACTAACAATGAATGTGTTTAGGCAGGGAGAAAAGAGTATTTAGAAAATGTTATTTGCTTTGCAGAACTGTTTTCCATTTTCTACTACAGCTCCTTGGAAAAAAGAAAATCAAAACAAAACAAACAAAAACAAAAGAAAACTATGTTTTTTTAAAAAAGATTTTAACTCACACAGAACTAATTCACAGTTGTTACTCATGGCTAATAAGCATAAACTAAACTAGGATTAATTTTCAGCCAATTACTAATTAAGGTGAATTATACACATCTGTTTTTAAGGATAATCATTTGCCTGATTTAAGTTAAATATTTGCTTTTGACAGTATTTTAAATTTTCTCCTGAATAGGAGCACATATTTGGGCACATTTTCATTGACATCAACAGTCTATAAAAACTAAAAAGTTGATTAATCTTTTTTAGCAAAATTACAAAAAAGACTATAATTAGCTACTTGATTAAATTATGTTCTGGATTTCCCTACTGCTATACATATCTCGATATAGAAGGGGTGTGTGTGGGTGTGTGTGTGGGGGGGGGGTGTGTGTCCTAGATATAGCTGCTGAGAGCTCACTGTGGATATAAATTATTGAATGGCTTTAGGGAAAATAACTTTTCCCTTTTCTTGATAGAGCAATGTTCCCTAAAAAAAATAAAGTGGATCATCATATGGTAGTTTTAATCATCTTGCCTATATCTAAGAAACTATCTGTTTACTTCTACTGAATTTCAGGGAATTTTGATAACATAAAGAATAAGTACTATGAATATTATGGGCTCAGAACTCTTAATATAGGACCTATAATATAACTGAATTTATGTTACTATATTCAGAAAATGGGACAAATTTCATATATTTTGCTAAATGTTTTTAATCGTCCTGTTTTGCCTATCATTTAACAATGCAATGATAAACATAACAAAAAAGCAGTGTGTTAGCAAAAACAGAAAAGGTGACTTAATATGCCTTTAAAATTTCCCTGCACTCCATTTAGAATGACCGAGTTCCATTTCACAACATCTAGACTGTGGAAAAAAGGGGGTTCTGTAGGAAGTAACCTCACAGGGGGGTGATCTGACCATTCATTTCTACCTGGGCAGGTCATGGTGGGTAGTCACACCCCAGGCATATAATTTCTTCAGTCAAAGGCCTTCTTTGCCTTGAGCAAGCCCTGTCCATTGTTTCTTATGCATCTAAACAGACACACCTTTGAAATAAGCCTAACCACACCCCAGGGCACAGAAACGTTGACTTTCCTGTAACCCAATCCACACCTTGCTTTCTCCCGCCTGCATGTTACGTTCCCTCCATTTCAAATGCATAAATGAAACTACAGAACTGTCATTCTTCGGAGCATTTTAGATCTTGCTTCCTGACAATTGTCATCAGTTTGGGCTCAAATAAACTCAAATAAAAAATTCTCTACAGGTTTAGATGCTTCTTTCATCAACAGATACACTGCATAAAATTTCAAGCAAATTTACTTTTTCAACATGTAACCAAGAGAACTAACCAACATCTCTTCAGGTAAACTCGGTGAACAGAAATGAAGTGGTATTATGAGTTATTTTAAGTTTGCTTAGAGTAATTAATTCTAACCCAGATAGATCCATGAGTCACTTGAAAAGAATGAAATTTATAAAACTGCACTGCTGAAGACAAAGTCCTAAATCAAACGGACACCAGCAAGGCAGGGCAACAACAAAAAAGCAACAGTTCTCTTTATTTGCTAGGTTTCTGGATTACATTTTTTGTGTTTTATTTAAATTTTTGGTAGTATAGACTTGTTTTCTTGGTAGAACACAAAACAACAAAAAGAAAACGGCTGGATTAATTACTGACTCCAACAAGGTCAAAGGCTGACTTAATAAGCCAATACCAAAAGTCTGAGTTGCCTTTTAAGTGAAGGCAGAAGGAAAAATAGAATAAAACTGAAAAACATGTCAGACAACTATTTCCTTTTGTGCATGTCTATAATCATTGTACATCCGAAAGTATATGTTCATATTTCAGAGGCCACCTTAAAAAGGGGACCCAATGGACTGTGGAAGTCTGTTCTGCATAGAATAAATGTATAAATCAAATACTGAGTGACTGCCACTTTCAAGTTAAATTTTCTTATAAATAACCGTTAGTTTTCATCATGTTCCTTCTCTGTTAAACACTGATAAAGATTCCCTCTTTAAATCATTATAGTTTCCTCTACGCTGTCAACAAAGAGATTTAATATGGTGATAAAGAAATAAATGTAGAATAGTGTGTTCTTTCCAAGACTTGTACATTTTGTGTAGAGCTTTAAAAGCCATTATATATTTTCTTTACTTCTACTTAAACAATATCATCAATTTATTAAACTACAACAGCCAAACAAAATTTTAAATTCAGTGATTCATGAAAACTATGTAGAATTCGGGATATATCAGATATAAGGAATATATAAATAGAAGCCAACTTGTTAAATAAGTCTTTTGTGTTTTTGTAATTTAAACTATATACTTTTCATAAATTGTTTGTATCCATCATTCTATCTTTGATTTAGTTTTAGCTAATATAAATTCTATTATACCAAAAGTCTAATGAGCCTTGATTTTTGTGAGAGGAAAAAAACACACACAAAAAACTGTGCTGGTAAGAGATTGTTTTAACTTATAAAATTGGTAAATATTACTGTAATTAATAGCGTTGCCTGATATTTAGTAAAAAATTATTATATACAAGATCCACTGGTAAAATATATCTGTATTAACTGCCCATCCAATTTAATCCTCACAAAGAGCTTTATGATGTTACCTACATATCATAGTTGAGAAAGCTGAATCTCATGGCAGTTAAAAAATTGCTTTAGGCCTTTCAGCTATTAAGAGAGCTGTGATTCAAACCCAGTTGACTTCAAAACCTGTGGGGTTGTTTTGTTTTGTTTTTTGTTTTTGCTTCAGTAACACACTAAAATAGTTTAAGGCAGCTCCCAAATCTAGTACAACAGAATCAGAGCGTAAGTGTGAAGTACACAGAGAACCTGGGAAGGGCTCACAACAGCATTTTCTCCTCTTTGTGTTAATGGACATTATATTATGTATACCTCATCCACATAGAGAGGAAAACATTAAAGGCAGCTATCAGGTAACTTTAAAAAAGTGAGAAAACTATAGCTAGCATCTTAAAAATTGTCAAAAGATCTGGAAACAGCCCAAGTGCTCATCAGTAGTTGCATGGATAGAAAAGATGTGATACATTTACACAACAGAATACTACTTGGCTATTAAAAAGGAGGAACTCTTCCCCTTTGTGACAGCATGGATGGACCTGGAGATTATCACGCTAAACCAGTCAGAGAAAGACAAATACCATGTGATCTCACCTATATGTGGAATCTAAGGAACAAAATAAACTGACCAACAAAATAGGACCAAAGGGGTGGGGAGGGACTGGAAGAGATTTCCCAAAGAACATATATGCATAACACATGGGCACAAACAACAATGTGGTGAAGCAGGGGAGGCTGGCTGGAGAGGGGCAGAGGGGAGAAATAAAATGAGGGATATCTGTAATAGTGTCAATTAAAAAATACTAAGTAGGTGTCTTAACTAAAACACTGAAAGACTTTAAACTCTAATTATATCTTGTTATTCAATAATATAGGCGCAATGAACATGAAAAGAAAATATTTTATGATTTAATCTTTAAGAGACACAGGGAACAAAATATCTGAAAATGGTAGGTATGTAAGATTTGAAATGAAGACATAAAATGTAGGTTATTGCAAGAAGAATGTACAATAGCACTCACTTTAGTTAAGGACAGGAACAGTAAATGATACACTGAAAGCATTTTTTCCTTTTGGTTTAAGTTATGATAAACCTAAGGCAATACTGATATTGGTACATATAATTCCTAAAATCAACTGTTTATTTTTTTCTAAGAGTTTTGTAGTCTTTAAAAACTCTGAATTTACAAACATTATTTTTTTTGAAAGCCAAAATCTACATATATGAAAATATTCCCCAAAGCATTTAACTGTCTTGTATATTTAGTAAAAACACTGACATTTTCAGAAATTGATCACTATTTCATTAGAAAAGGTAATAGGAAGTCAATATTTTGAACATAAGAAAATACTACCACCATGTAAATTATAGATTTTATATAGATTATACATTTTAAACTCCATTTTTATTTGACTATGAAACTTTTGGAGGGTTTTGTCCCCCGGCAATGCAATTTCATTTAATTTTAAATAAAAATAATTTCTTCCTATTATGTATGGCTTTTTGTCACTATAACTAGATACTTTAATATTGGGAGTTATAATAATTTGGTTGATTGTATAAAACAAAGAAAAAGAGTGAAATAATTAGAGTATTAAAATATTTACAGGAATAACAAGAGCATGGGAAGGAAAAAAAGGAAGCTGAATTTCATTTGTCTGGTTTTTGTAATGGTGACAAATTTCATCTTCACACCAAAGGATGCAAGAATTAGACACAAGGTGTTTGGTTTTTGGAAGCTCCATCCCATCATTTTCCCACAAGCTGTGCTCCAGCTGTTTTCCCCTTGGCTAACCACTGGACACTCACCTGGCAGCTCCCTGTGGTGATACTTAAGCCTATCCCCCTGGAAAATAGGCCTGAAGTTTCCTTATCACTATAAAAATATGTTGTTTCCCTCTACAAAGTTTAATTCTAATCAAGTTTTTAAGGTATCTTTATTAAGAAATATCCCCATGTAAAGGTGAGCACTGAATAATTATAGGATTTCAAATTAGAATATGTTACATCAGGCAGCCAATTATATCACAGACATTGCAAGCCACTCCAAATGAGAATTAATTTAAGGCAGTGATAGAACATAATCATTCAACTCATACTGAGTGATGCCTACTTTGAAACAGGTATTCGATTATGTATAGGGAAGATAAAAAAATAATTTCTATCATTGGAAAAATATTTTCTTGTAAAGGAACATTAATAGACAAATTATGATATATATATGTCATGTTCTCTTACAGAACATAAAAGACGGTTATGAGGAAAGTCTTCACCGAAGAAGTAATATTTAGGCTGTGTCTTGGAGAACGTGTGGAGGTCTATCAGGCATGAAAGAGGGAAAAGCATTTCATACAGAAGGGAAAAGCATGAGGAGAGACTGAGAGGGCGGGTGCAGGAAATGGGGACGCATTCCTATACAGGAGCGCAGGTATGGTCTGGATGGTGGGGAACGGTCACAAATGAGGCTGGAGAAAAGGCCAGGTCTAGACTTACCTCACAAATACACTGGAGGCTGGAACTGAGGCTGTGGTTAGTAAAGCCATGTGGGGGTAGTTCAGCACAAGGACAGCAGAGATAAACTGGATTTCAGCAGGTGACTGATACCAAACTCATCGGCACTTTACTGCTTGGGGAAAGCGGCAAAGAGCTCGGATTGTTCAATGACATTGGAAGAAAATGATGAATGTATGTCCTAAAGCTGTGAACCAGAAAAGCTCTGATTAGAAAAGAAATTCTGTTCTAGAAAGTAAAGGATTTGGTGATTTACAGGCTGAGCTGCGGGTGTAAGAAAGTCACCTGTATTACACCAGGATTTTTTAGCTTAGGAGGTGGGTTGGATGATATTTATTTATTTACTTATTTAATTTTAAAATATATCTTTATTGATTTCAGAGAGAGGAAGGGAGAAGGAGAGAGAGAGGTGGAAGCATCAGTGACAGAGAGTCATTGATCAGCTGCCTCCCACACGCTCCCCAGCTGGGGATCGAGCCCACAACCAGGCCTGTGCCCTGACTGGGAATCGAACCTCGATCTCCTGGATCCTAGGGCGATGCTCAAACGCTGAGCCACGCCAGCCGGGCATGGATGATGATCATTTTAACCACAACTAGGAAGATGGAACGGTATGAAAGTGAGCACAAATAAACTCACGTTTGTACATGTAGAAAACTGGTATAAAATTCTGAAGCTCAATGACAGAAAATAAAACCAGATTTTGGAGTTTCCACTAGAAAGCATTTTAAGCAAATTATTGATTAGGTAACACAGGAAGTGTGTTTAAAGAGTAGACAGAAAATAGTTCCTTTACAGACAATTAACATTTAAGGAATAAAATGGGAAAAGGGCCAATGAAGACAACTAAACAGGAGTGACCAATCAGCTTGGTTTCACATTTTGAATAAGAGAAAATTACAAGAAATAGGGAGTGATTTCCATTTCAAATGCTGTGTTGGTCAACATTCCCTTAGGTTTAAATTAGTGACACCTGTTTCAGAAAGGCCCAAGACCCTTATGCAAAAGAAAAATACTACTTACAAAACAACCTAAAGAAAATAAGTCAATATTTTCCCCCCAACTATATTCAAAGAAAGAAAAGACCGCTTGGTCTAAAAAATGAATCCTGCAGCGTTTCTATCTCTAACCTGCAGAGAGGAATGAGTTTCCATCTATTTGCTTTTCATGACTACAATTTAGTTTTATAGTTACCATTTCATTTCCCTGGCTGCAATAAGCCATTCATACATTGTGCTCACCCGCAGACAGTTATGTTTCAGAGGACTTACCCTGTGCAAAGGGGAAAAGCTTGTGGGTGGCGAACAAGGGGGAAAATTCAGGAAAATGTGTTCTCCTTCTATCACATGAATTGTGCAAAATTTCCTTCTGCACGATGCTTGTTTTGTAAACTTAATGCTGAATGCTTTATACCCTACTACTGATGGCAAACACAGGCACTAGCAGAACGATATTCTTCAGTTGGTCCTCTGGTCAGTCTTTCCTTTATCATGACTAATTTATTAGGTCATTGTTATTATTATTATTTGCTTAAGAGTGTTTTTTAAGTCTGTTATTGGTGTAGGTATACATTTTATATATGTTAGATACTGAGAGCAAGAGATTGGGAACTTTAGGGGAACAAAAGATTTCTCTTCTGCTAAAAGTAGAGAGAATCAGAGAGGAAACTACACATGTGTTTTCACCCCAGTTAAGTCTATTAAATGAAAAGAATCAAGTTCTAGAATGCTTTTCAGGTTTAGAAAATGATGTTATGATTTTAAGCAATTATGCTAAAACAAGATAGACTGTTTCACATTTTTCTTCCCACTGCAATGTGAAAACTTAATCCTACATTTTTACTCACATCTGTTTTAATAAGCTTTGTCTTTAGACCATTTGTTTCTTTTCTTTTGTGCCCATGTGTTCTGTAAAGATATAATGTACCAGTTCCCTCCATAAAAGAAGATGACACATTTGATCCACCATTAAGGAGAAAGGTTTTTGGGGGTTTTTTATGTTGTTAAGATAAATTTGATAAAATTTTCATTAATTCACTCATGCACAGGAGGAAATATACTAAATGTTGAGGATTCCATATGACATGGTCCTGAAGGACCTTGGAGTTTAGGAAGGAAGCCAGCAAAAAGCTAGAACTATAATCCTCAATCACAATGTCAGTAAAACCAACTGAGAACCAATTAACTAAGGTTCTGATGACATTAATATCCACAGGCCATTTTAGGTGACAGAGCGTTCCATGCTATCTATATAATACAATCTAAAACATATTTACTTATGTAAATTCCAAGTGAAAAAGAATACCTATTATCTTTAGTATTTTTCAAAAAATAACTATGAAACCATAATTATTATCCCAAAAATACTAAGGATATAGGTTTCCTATAATCACATTATTATCATTATAATATAATCAATAAATTATACTATAATTATATGTAACATGTAATTAAATTTTACCTTATATATAATTATATATAATAATAGTTATATTAATAATAAAACAACTACAGAAATAATAGCTGGCATTTATTAAAGGCTTATTTTGTGCCCAGCACACTTATCTCAGGTTAAAAAAAAACATTATCTCCTATAATATCACCTTAAACTATAACATAGCAGTATTAATATAAGAGGAAAACAGAGCATTGAGTTGCTTAAACCACAATAAATGCTGGTACACAAATTCATATCCAAAAGGTATAATTTCAAAGATCATGCGGTAACCACTGCACCACATATTTTAAAACAAAACAATGTACAGTTTTCATTTCATTTCATTTCAAAATCTAGCTTTTAAATAGCATAAGAGTTAAGATGACATTCTTTTTTTTTTCTGGATTCATCTGTCATTAGTAGAAAAACAGTGCTATGAGATAATTAAACATTAATGAAATGTAAATTATCCTTTGGTCCAAAAGCATTAGTCCAAAAGTTATAACTCCTCAATAAATGCTATGGTTTGATAAAAATGCTATCAACAGCATCTCGCTAACAAAACCAATATTTTAAGTCTGATTCTGACAAAGACAAAAACTAATAACATTAAGCATCATAATTACTAATTAGTGGATTTAGATTATTTTCCTGTGTGATATTAGGTAAAATCAATTTTATTTATAAATAATCTGTAATAGGCTTCATAATATAATGCAATAATATCGCTTTAAAAATGCTACATCATTAATTAAATTGACCCCACTTTGGAAGCATCTCATTGCTTTTATCCTTTGGTCTGGGAATTATACATTATAAATGTCAAGCTTCAACTTGATCATATTCCAAGGGTTCTAAATTATTAGACTGTTTAACGTAACTTATTGTTAATCAACTGGACTCATCTTAGACTTTTTCCTGAATAAAATTTTATGACATCAACATTAGGACAATAAACAGCAATATGTGTAATTTACTTCTGTTATTTTCCATCCTTGATTCACTATAAGCTTCATGAAAGTGAAAACTTTTTTTTTTTAATCTATGTTATCAAAAGCTAGAAAAGTGGCTGGTACATAGTAAGTAGGATGAATAAATAGAGATTATAAGACTTATCTCCATACTGTAACTTCAAACCAAAAACAAAAATATTATGAACTTAAAAATGAATAGCTAAAAATGTTTTCACCACAAACTTAAAGTACAAATTGTATCCATGCCTCGAAGTAAATATTTCCAAGAACTATCCTACTGATCATCCTTCCTTAGTACATAGTAATATACTATTCAATGGAAACAAATTTCCTTTATTGTAACTCAAATATTTTCTGCACTGTAAATGTGTTGGAACTAGTATCATAAAGTCTACAAGTAGAAATGCATCCTACTTACATGTCTTAATATAAAAGTTTACCCTTTATAAATTTAAAATATAAATATATTAAAAATGTATAATGCTTTTCACATGGCAAAAATCTAGTATCACGAAATTCTACAAATTATGAAAAGTTTAAGATCTAGATGAAATTTGCTATCCTAACACCTCAAATCAAGTCAAAATCACATGTTCATTAATATTGTCTACTCAGGACTTATTGTAGTCACTGTGTGATTACAAATTAAAAGGTACTTTCCCCTCCTAAGTCTTTAAAGACACCTCAGCGAAAGCACTCACTGATTATTTTGAACACCTATTTGAGTTCATGACAGTTATCTTGTGGTTAATGGACTGATCATGAAACCGCAGTCATTACCAAAGATGTTTAAGGTTCTATTTTAACATCCTAATAGAAAATAATGGATTTCATATTTTTATGTAATGAAGTTTAAATGTCAAGACTTGTTTTCAATTGTACATTTCAAACACCTACCTTCTAGGCTCTATTAATAAATTACATGCTCAGTTATTAGGAATGAGTTGTTGGAAGTAAGTACCAAAACTCTTCATAAATCAAGCTTGGGATTAAATTAATTTTCCACCCATTAACTATCAAAACCAAATTTGTGGCAACTCTATGGCAAAATCTATTTTAAAATGTGTTTTAGTTGCTTGAGTTAAGCGCATTTAAAAGATGGAAAACCATATCATCGGAGAAAAGAAGAATTTAGTTGATTATCATTTAATTTATATATCAGAAGTAATATATAAGCTATTTAAAACTACTTCCCTCATTGATAACCCCCCTCCTTTTTTGTCTACCACTATTCCAGGAAG
The DNA here is from genome assembly GCF_054644295.1 of Miniopterus natalensis. Lineage (NCBI taxonomy): Eukaryota > Metazoa > Chordata > Mammalia > Chiroptera > Miniopteridae > Miniopterus > Miniopterus natalensis. Next base: position 150,968,435 of record NC_142081.1, read on the forward strand.
GTGTTGACTTCACTTTATAAAGTATTTATCATTCACGATGCACAGCCCAGTGTCATGGAAAAAGCATTAGTTTTGGAGTGAGGCAGAAACCAAAGCTAACTTATAGCCAAGTTGATTAAGCTGATTTTCAGATCTTCATTCATAATATTATAACACCTACTTCATAAAATTATAATCTAAGTGGGAAAACTTCAATAAAAGTGCTAGCTTAGTTCTAGCATGGATTCCTTTGCCGGCTCCTCTCTAACTTGCCTCCTCTAAATATCTAGGTTTTACAGGGCATAGTTCTGCCACCTTTCTGGTGTCTCAGTCCACTCTTCCTTAAAATGGTATCACTACATACCTTCAAATCTATTTGTAGAAGACTAGAAGCTGGTTTATGCTTCTACATTCAACTTGGTGACACTTTCACTTGAATATTGCCCATAAACACTGAATTCTTAATCAACATCCCTACCCCATTCTGCTGATAAAAGCATTTTTCCTATCGCAGTTTATGGCACCAAAATCTACTCACAAGTCAGATACATCATACAAGAGAAAAACTGTGACCTATTAGTTCAACCTATGTGTCCAAACTATTATCAAGTCCTGTTAATTATACCTTCAAAAAAGCTCTGCAACCACACTAGCTGGAGTCACGAGGTGGATTACCAAACCACTTTGTTTCTCCTGCCCTCACATCTGCTCTTGTCCCTCCAAACCTCCAGCTCACCTTTCTACATGGTCTCCCACTCATGGTCCTCCAACAAAACACTTCAGCAGCTAGAATGATTTTTTTTCAAATGCAAATCTGATCAAAAATGTGATATTGTGATTTATAGTAAGAAATATATATTTGGTTTTAGTCTCCATTTCCGGAACAGAACTCTAGAGCAGTGATTTTCAAACGGTGTGTCACAAGAATTTTTAAAACATGCCATACTTGACCTCTTTTCCCTTAGATTGTCAAATGAAAAAATGACAACAGCTAATGCAACAACAGCCTTCTGCTGTAAATGAATCAAATTATACCTGTTGTGTTTTTATTTTGGCAGATCAGCAAGAAATATAATTTTTGGTGTGCTGCAGAACTTTAGTAACTATTTTCTTTTGCCATGAGATGATAAAAGTTGAAAATCTCTGCTCTAGAGCTAAAACCCTGGAATTTCCTAAGGAATGAGAGCCTAAAGGTGTCTGTTGCTATGTTAATGAGGTCACTTTTGGAAAGCCCCAGGGTAACCTAAGGATGAGGGCTGGTTGCCAGTGGAGCCACCCTGTGATTAGAGGGTTGCAATTTTCAGTTCCACCCACTGACCTCCAGGGAAGAGAGGGACTGGAGCTTGAGTTCAGTCACCAATGGCCAATGATTCACTCATGGCTATGTAATGAAACCTCCATAAATCTCCCAAAGGACCAGGTTCATTGAATTTCTGGATCGGTGAACATGTAGAGATATGGGAAGAGTGGTGCATTCAGAGAGGGCATGGAAGCTCCGTGCCCTTCCCCCATACCTTGCTCTAAGTCTCTCTTCCATCTGGCCAGTCTGGAGTGATATCATTTTAAAGTAAACTGGTGATCTAATAAGCGAAATGTTTTTCTGAGTTCTGTGAGCCATTCCAGAAAATTCATCAACCAAGGAGGGGGTCGTTGTTGTAACCTCTGATCTGCAGCATGGTGGTCAGAAGCAGAGGTGACAACCTGGACTTGCTACAGGCATCTGAAGTGGTGGCCTTGGGGGGTGGGGGGGAGTAGTCTTATAGTACTGAGCCCTTAACCTGTAAGAACTGATGACAGCTCCAGGTTGATAGTGTCAAAATTGAGTTGAAATGCAGGACACACAGATGGTGTCAGAAAGGTGTTGGTTGGTGTGGAGAAATCTACCCCTTCCCATGTTGGAAATTGGTCCTAGAACCTTTAACAACAATCTACTCCCCATTCAAAAGTAAAAGTCTCCATTTCAAAAGTTCCCCATTTTTTCTAAAATAAAGGATAAACACTATAAAACGACCTTACGTACATGGCATGATCATGATCTTTTAGCTGACAAAACTAAACTAGCCTGATACTGAATAGGACTATCCCAGCATGGAATGGAAACTCGGGACACTGGCTCTTATTTTAGCTCTACTGAAGCCCCAGTTACACTTATTTTATGGTGGGACAAAGGGAAATGGGGACTTTGGAAACTCAGGAATTTAATTCCACAGAAATAAAGCTTTCTACCATATCTCATCTCCCCGTGTGAGTTTCAGAAAATACTTTTTCTAGGGATATCACAAGAAGTCCACCCCCACAAGCTGCTGGAGTTGATGAGGACTTCTCTTACCTGATAACAATAGCTCCACTACTGTTCACCCCAAGTTTTTACGTAATTCCTTAAGTGACCCCCTATATCCAGCCTACATCTTTGCAATTAGCCCTTTCATAAATAAACCCCCAACGAAATATCACAAGTTTTAGAAAGTCCTCTGTTTCCTGTTTAGACCTAAGTGATACACAAAATAAGGGTGCTCTCTTAGTTCCCAGGAACCCTGGCCCTCTCACACACTGTTTCCTCTACCTGAAACTCTTCCCTGACTAATCACCTGGCTGGCGCCTCATCATAATTCAAGTCTCAGCTTAAATATCATTTCTAAAGAAATCGCTTGCCCACACAATATGGAAAAGGTCCTAGGTTTTATAGTATAATAGCTTTTCTTTTTTGTTCTTGGTATCCACAATTTTGCAACTGTGTATGCAAGTTATATTGTTTATGTATCACTCTACTCCAGGCTCCATGAAGAGAGGAGCCATTTCAGTTTTATTAACTGGAAAACAGAATGCTTGGCACTGTAGGCACTTATTAAATATTTATTGAAAGGATAAATTCAGTAAGTGGTCTGTCGGTTACAACTATTGATTACAAACTATGTATCAGCTATGTGTATCATAGAGTCAGTATAGTGTAGTGGTTAAAAGCATGGTCTCTGGAGTCTGACCCTCTGAGTCTAAATTCTAATTCTGTCATATACTATTTTTGTTTTATTTTAACCAAGTGATTTACTTTCTCTATGCCTCAGTTTTTCTTCTATTTGTTTAAAGGACATAATAATAGAACCTATCACATACACTTGTTGTCAGACTTGAATCAGTTAACATCTGAAAGTGCTCAAGTTTATGAGCCTAGAATTAATAAGTGCTACATAGGTATTATTGTAATTATTATTATTATTTTATTATGTAAACAGTACATAAAACAAAGGAAGTACAATGAGAAGTGTAAGTCTATAAAGAGTTCTCGGTTTAATGAGAGAAGAAAGGTACATATAAAAATAAATTCAACATCACTAGACTACCACTAAATAAGTGGTGGTCTGATAATACATAAAAATAAAGGTATAAGGAGGCGTCAGAGTATTCAAATTTATTAAGAAAATCTTAATGATTCATTTTATGGGGCATATAAAAATCATGGGGCATTACACGTCAGGCAAGGCAGTGTTTATGAGGTAGAAGCCTAACTATAGTATCACCAATTACTATAATCAATAAGAATTTTAAATATCTTGCATAAACCTAATTTTAAAAAAATTATATTTTGTATTTGCTTATTTTCTTATATAGATCTATTAATCAATGCAGAAAATAACTATAAATTATGTATTTATACAATATATAATCATACATATATATATATGATTACATAGGTTTAAAATGTTTTCTGAAATATATCCGCATATAATTGTATAGTGATAATCTATTAAAAATGTTATCTGAACTACATTGTAATTCTCTATCTGTAGTCCATAGTTATTAATATAAACATACAATTGAAATAATGTGATTAATTCTTCCTAAAATAAAATAAAGATCCTAGATATGCCTTTACCAAATTGATCTTTAATCACTGAAAATAGAATATAAAGTATATCATTCCTGCAGCATATTAATCTCACCAAATTCGAGGCATCTGTTCCTGGAAAGAGTGCATTACTTAAGAAGCCCCAAGTTGCTAACCAACTCCTAAAACCCTTTCATGCTCTCCTCTGAACTTCCAATCAGCTTTCTGCTAATTTCCACTTCTCTTTTGTAAGTTTTCTTCTCTATTAGCTTTAACTGAAATCTGGCTCTTGAAGCCACAGCAGGTGGGGAAAAGGGGAAAAAGTAAAATCCCTGCCCTAATGGATCTTGAATTCTAATGGGAGGAAAGACAAAACAATACAAAATCAGTTAAACCTAGACCTTGTCTAATTATAACTGCAATTCATCCAATAGTGCACTCTCAGACATTCCAGTCTTGGAACCTCATTCTCTCCGAGTACCCACCGCAACAATCTTTCCCCTTTGCAGAGCCCCGCCATCCCTGGCAATCGGTCTTTCCTATTCCTCACGCCCCTTCGCCCTGCGTGCGTCCCACGGCGCATCGTCGGGTCACTTTATTGCACACAACCTCACTTCCTTTAGCCAAGCCACCCCGGGAAAATGTAATGCCATTTCTACTGGCCTCTATGCAACGGAACGTGATGGGAGGAAAGGAAACGTAGGCTGAGAGAGCTTCTTCCACATTCATTCTCTCTAATCTCAGATGAGTCTTCTGGGTCTGCCTGGGAACTGTATTTCTCTAGCGCATGCCCTCTGCCACTCTCCTCCAGGTTCAACAAGCTCTTTTGCTTGTGACCCTTCTGAAATAGCTTGAAAAATTCTGTACCTCCATTATTTTCTCAGGTGAAAATTTAAAAATCTTTATTATAAATTTAAATAGTTGCAAATGATATTTCTGATAAACAATAAATATATGTTATTTGTCTGAAACAAAGCATGGTTTATGTATACAAATTATTTTTGTGACCAAGGAGTTTTAAGTATTATTGTTTTCTGCTATATTGACTTATTACAATTATAAGTAATTTATAATTAATAAAAATAGGTAAATATAGTCTAAATCTTGATTAGTAATTATCAAATATAAATGTGTCATTTTATTAGACTATATTACATTATAAGATACAAGGGCATTTTTAGGTTTTCTCTGTTCTGATTTTGTATGTGTATCAATGGACTGATAATATTGCTAAAATTAGCCTGGGTTCAATATAATTTCTATTTCTTACTATCCTTCTTATAGATGTACGAATAAGTAAGTAGGAATAGAGCTTTACTATAGGACTGTATGTCAGTTTAATCAAGTCCTAAGAATACCAACAATCACATAATGATATATTACCCAATGCAATTAATTATCTAACAGTTGTTAAATTGGTCAGGTCCTTTTCGTTAAAGCCAATAACATGAAAACCATTTGATTTGCAAAAGGGCTTGTTACTTAGGTGAAAGAGTAATTTGCTATTTTAACCCAAATAATACGATTTTACATTTATCTTTCTGTTTTGAATCAGAGGTTAGTTCACTGAGGGGCAATGCCCCCGAAGCGGCGGGTGGTCCCTGGTAGAATGAAAGGAGGTGAGAAGGAAGAGCCTATACAGAGCTCCAGGCTCAGGCAGAGAGGGTAGGGAGGAACACCACAAAGGAGAGGGCTTTGAAAGGGGCATTTTAAAAATGATCAGTGGCCACATACCCACAGGAAAGTTTACGTCTTGCAAACCCTAGGTCACTATTTTCATTTCTTTCTTCTCAAATTTCCAATACTTCCTTGCTCATCCTCTCAGCTGATTATCTTGCTTCCTACTTATTAAGAAAATAAAATAAGCTGCCGGGCCGGCAGGGCTCAGCAGTAGAGCATCGACTTATGATCCAGGAGATCGCGGTTCAATTCCCACTTAGGGCACATGCCCGGGCTGCGGGTTCGATCCCCAGCAGGGGGCGCGCAGGAGGCAGCCGATCCATGACTCTCATCATTGATGTTCTATCTCTCCCTCTCCCTTCCTCTCTCTCAAATCAATAAAGACATTTTTTAAAAAGAAAAAATAAAAGAAGCAAACTTGAACAAAAGTTTCCTGGGGGAGGGGGAACGGGTGCAGGGGGTTACTGGGGGAAAGGGGAGCATCTGCAATACTTTCAACATAAAGATACATTTTGCAAAGGTTCCCGCCAGCCCGCCCGCCTGCGCCCGGAGCTGCGCGCCCGAGCCCCTGTATCGCTCCCCTCGGCCCCACGCCCGCCATGGGCTCTTCCCGTGGACGCCACCCCTCCCTCGGGGAGCCAGGTCCCCTCGAGGGGTCTGCCTCTCAGCAGGATTCGCTTTCTCCTTCTCAGATCCTCACTTTTTCTCCTTTCATTTTATTACTCGCAGCAGCTTTCAAACGCGCTTAGAAAATTCCTTTTATCCCATTTCTCCCTCCAGCTACTGCCCTATTTTTCTACGCTGCTTTGCAAAAAAAAAAAAAAAAAGTGTTGAGAGAGTTTTCTGTCCTCACCAACTCCCACGGCTCTTGGCTCGTCAGCTCTAAGCTCGTCCTCACGGCCCGAAACCGCGCTGCCAGGCCCCGGCCACTCCCGCCTGGGGCTCGCTGGGCGCGCGGGGAAACGCGCCCTCCGCACGCCCAGGGCCCCGCTCCCGGCTGCCTCCCGCCCTCGCCACGCCCGCGGCACAGCCCGGCTTCTCCTCTCCTGCGCCTCCTCGCTGTAGGGACAGGAACGTGCCGTGGGGAGCAAGGGGCACAAAAACACCCGATGCGGCCGGCGGGGCTCAGCGGGTGAGCATCGACCTGGGATCCAGGCGATCAGGGTTCGATTCCCGGTCAGGGCACAGGCCCGGGCTGCGGGCTCCATCCCCAGCAGGGGGCGCGCAGGAGGCAGCCGATCAAGGACTCTCATCACTGATGTTTCTCTCTCCCTCTCCTTTCCTCTCTCTCAGATCAATAAAGATATATTTTTAAAAAACACCCAACAACACACATTTGATGACAATAGGTGGAGTGTGAACAGACTTGGCTTCTTATAATTTCTCATTAATCTGTCTCATGTGTGATTATGTCAGCTGAAATGTATGTTCAAAAAGATAAAAAAAAGGTAAGATGAATAAAAAAATAACAGTTGGTACTCTATCATTAGTTTATGTGAGAGTAACTTGGAAGAGAGTAGTATCAATTACTGAATATCAAAAATGTCATTAGAAACTGGCCCCAAAAACCCCCACAAAAAATCCATTTCATCCTAGAATAAAAATCCTTGAATCTGTTTTGGCTATTAGAGACCATTTAACACTTTTATTCATCTCAATCTCATTTCAGGGAAGGCTAAATAGTAACACATACTTAAAAGAATATAGTAAGCATAAAGTTGTAAAATGTACAACATTATTGGTAATAAAATATTTTGAAGCTTATCCTAGGGTATATTTATTCCATTTCATTTATTTTTCCCTGCATTTGTCCTTGAAGAACTCCTTCAATATCACATATCTAGGTTCCAATGTGAATGAGCACATCGAAAGGAGAAATGTTTAAATTCTAACATACTGTGAGATTAATAAACCATGAAAATCTGACATTGCTACAGATGCAGGGCATTAATTGCCTTCAGATACACATTTAATCTCTATATCCCATAAAAATTTAGTTATGATTTTTGAGGTAGCAAGACAATTGCTAAGACAAAATTGTTTCTATGCTCAATGTACATATTAAGTCATAAAATGAATACTTAGTTCTACAAAGCATATATTTTAAATATTCAAGCACAGAAGATCCTCAATGAAAGTAATTTTGTTCAATGTCATTTCCTTATAATGTTGATGAGATGTCAAGGGAACATGACTCTTGTTTATATCAATTAGCATATGGTAAAATTACTCTCATTTCATATCATTTCACTTAAAGTTGCAGAACCTGTTGAGGATGTTCAGTGAGGAGTTACTGCATGTTAATCTGTGTTAGGCTTGCCCACCCAACTATCTGTAATGTAAGTATCATAACTGCCCCCATTACTTCTCCAGTCAGCATCCTGCTGTAATTTAGGATAGAGCTAGAACCAATAAGTGAGAAAAATTAGGAAATAATCACGGTAATAATGCTCAAGTACAATCATCAAGAAAGCAGTGACCAGGAAGAAGACAAAACAGAAAACTAATCTCTAAAATTGTTCTTAATCGAAGGTTTACTCTTTCATGTTAAGGACAGTGCTTGGCTTGAGGCAAATCGAGATACACAGTTATGATAATAAAAAATGGTTACAGTTGTAATTAGGGGAAAAGATAATTCAACTCCTTGTTTTACTCAATAGAGTTCTCTTATGTCTGAATTATAGTTGGTAAATGACTTGGCAAAATTCAAGCAGTTCTTTATAAAAATATATATAATAATGCATTATTTGTGTTATTATTTGATGTTTATTTCTTGACTCAAGTGCCATAGAGATTACATTCTCCTGGAATATTATTATATAATAGAAGAATCTCTGCCCCCCATATATCTACATTTTCCAGAAAGACAATGTGGAGTAAAGATTGTCCTTTTATTTGGATGTTAAAGGAGATAATTCGTTGCTACATGTTGTGACAAAAGCGTATCACTGTTACAGCTTTTTTCACATATACATACCCACTCAGACACTCACGCACATACATATATGCAAACACAGTGGTAAAAACGTATAACTCCCAAACTCTTCTACAAATGCAACTCCTAAGAGAGGTTAATTCTTTGAATTTATTAAATACAAACACACACATCTATATACATACACGCATACATATATATATAAAGGGGTGGGCAAAAGTAGGTCTACAGTTGTAATACAAATAATACACTAACTAAAAAGTAATAATACAGAAATAAACTCTGTTTCGTGTACTCACAACCGTAAACCTACTTTCTGCCCACCCTGTATGTAAATAGACATATATAACAAAATATTTAAAAATGTAAACTTTCTTTAAAAAATAATACATTAAGTCTATATATGCTAATAATATTTTAATAAGATTGTTTAGTAAGCATAAGAAATCATATGCTTCAAAATTAGTTGTGACATTTGAGAGAAGACATTGACCTGCTAAGTTAAAGTTATTTCTATAGTCAATGAGCATAAGTATTTAATAGTTAAAATTACCTCTATGTTTTAAAAATATGAGAATACTAATTATAATAAGACTAGACTGCCCAGCTACTAGTAATGAAAATACAAAATTGTCTCCATTACATCTGATACTGTAGTGGAACTAATTAAGGAGAAAAACATTCAAGAAATAATTGACAGCAATATCCAATCACCATCCCTTAGATGTCTCACCAATGTACTACAGCTCAGAATAGATCATTTTCAATAGGACAATGTAAGGAAACATTAAGAATATGCTCCTTCCTTGAGGGAGGGCAAGCACAAAATAAACGCTGCAGAGGAAGCTTAGAGATTTCCTATACAGAGAAAATACCTAAATGATTCCAAATGTAAGGGGAAGGGAGCTAAAATGAGCAAAACAGCACAGTGAATTGCATCTAGGGTCAAAATTAAAAAGTATGTGAAGTCTAACAAAGGGGGAAAAAAGCAGAAAAAGAATAACTTCAGTTTTAATAAGCAAAATTGTTAAATAACTTTTATTAGTCACATCTATAAGATATAGATAAGACAAAATAGATAGATGATAGATACATACATACATACATAGATGATAAGAGATGATATATAGATGACAGATAGAGGATAGATATAGATGATAGATGATAGATAGATAGATGATAGACAGATGATAGATGATAGATAGATAGATAGATAGATAGATAGATAGATAGATAGATAGATAGATAGATAGATAGATGAGAGAGAGAGAGAGAGAGAGAGAGAGAGAGAGAGAGAGAGAGATGATAGATAGATAGATGATAGATAGATAGATAGATAGATAGATAGATAGATAGATAGATAGATGATAGATAGATAGATAGATAGATAGATAGATAGATAGATAGATAGATAGATAGATAGATAGATGATAGATAGACAGATGATAGACTGATGATAGATAGACAGATAGATAGACAGATAGATAGATGATAGATAGATAGATAGATAGATAGATAGATAGATAGATAGATAGATAGATAGATAGATGATAGATAGATGATAGATAGATAGACAGACAGACAGACAGACAGACAGACAGACAGACAGATAGATAGATAGATACATAGATATAGACCAATCACAGATAGTCTGGCCAGATTGTCTTCCTCCTTTAGTAGATTTCTCAGTACAACTACTTTTTTGAGAGAGAATGTCAGTGTCCTCCACTGTGATTTCCTTAAATTCTAAAAGTTCTATTGCATCCACTACTTTCTAGTCACCCCTCACACAAAATAAATATATTAAACACCAACAACAAAAAATAAAACTAAATTCACACATTAGTTAACATTTAAGCCCCAACTTGTTTCTATATAGACACATTATATTGTCTGTTAACATTTATTCCATTCTTTAATTTAGGGTTCATTTTATATTTATGCTAAAAAAGGTTACCTTTTATCTATGTAAAATAAAATTGGCTGTCTTGGTTTTCTCAATGAGTTGGCAAATGTTTGATTTAGAAAATAAAATCATTTTTTAAAAGCCGGTTTTCTATGAAAACAAAGCTGGCACAACTAAAGACATCCCTAACTAGCTGAAAACTAGTCTTTACATTAGCCTTCATATTCGTGGCTGTCACAGTTAGAGGCCCTGAAGGTAAGTGGCCAAATGGGGAAACAGTCATACCTTGATTAGGAAAAGATGGTAATGGATATACCTAAAAATCTGTCTTTTATCTCTTTCTGCTTTCTATTTTTGAGAAAGAGAAATATGTAGCAATTCTCCATGCGGGGGAGGGGGGGAGGAAGCAAATTAAAATCTTAGAGATTAACAATCACAATCTGAAATTAGATCAACATTTTTCTTTAAATAATGTTTGGACAATATAAAATCCTCTATCATTTTTGCTTATTTGCCACCTTTCTTCATTTATGTCTTTTACTCCCCCCTCCCCATTTTTAAGGGACAAAGCAAAAGGCAAGGAATAACGGTACCATTTAAAATGTGTCTATTTTTTTCCTGCTCTGTTCTGAGCCATGATGCCTTTATTGCTTTGGGATACAGGAAAGAGATAATCGCTAGTATTTTAGCAAACAGCAATCAGTGTAAAGAACAAAACTAGTGTGTTCTTTCATGCTTGGATTTTATTTCTATGTACAAATCCACATTCCTTTATGCTTCATTTAATTATTCGATTTTTCTTGTTAAATGTCAAAATTGTGCATAAAATAGAGGCAGTCAAATCATGAAATAACTACTTAAAGATTTTATTTCAGTGACAAGAGAATCAAAACGAGAGGATATCAACCAAACCTATCCATCTACCTGTTAGAAAGAGAACCAAATTACATTGTTATACAAACTACCAAAGAATAGCTGATGTCCAAAACAGGATGCAACTTAAGTAAAATACAGAATGCAGAATACAAAGGAAATTTAGCAAATGTTGGTTATTTTTCAAAGTTCCTATTTAAATACTGAGAAAATGTTTATTTTAGATGAGCTTAAAAAAATGTGGACTGAAATGTAAGCCAAGCACAATGGAGCTTAATAAAGCTCTAAAAATCACAAATAAGAACAATATTAGCTTTATTTTACTTATGCTCTCTCACTGGAATATTGTTTATGATATTAAAAAAATGTTTTCTAAATTCTCTTTTTGCTAAGCATAAAATAAGTAACTACGAGCACACTCTGATAAATAACATTTTCTAATAATGATCACTGGCTCACATTAGATTGATGCTATGTTTTTAGGATTAATCTCTTTCTATATATACAGATAAACTACAGACTCAAGAGAAGACTATAAAGCTCAATGCTTTGCTTTATGTACTCACACTCTAATTCAACACCTACTAAGCAACTGCACGTGCTAGGTCTGAGCAAGGCACAGAGGGTGAAACTTGAATAAAACAGCCCTTTGTTTCTAAACAGACATGGAAGTGGAATTACTAAGACAAAGTTGCAGGAGGTATTCTCGAGCTAAGATCAGTACTGTGGAAGCAGAGAAAGAAAACAATTGTACCCAGAGGGTTAAGAAAGGCTAAGGGACACTTACTGTGACTCTCAATTTAAAAAAAATTGAGGGTAATAGCCTTTGTGAGAAACTCTTCATCACCATTTTAGACAACTAAGGCTCAAATAAGTTAGTTAACATGTGAGGATTTCAATTTACTTCATCATGTTATAGTATGAAAACAGCATCTACCCCTGCGATAGTATTGTAAGAATTTTTTAAATGTCTTTCATCACGCCCGATTCAAAAACGCATTCAGCCAACACTGGTTACTATTATTGTATCTTATTCTATTCAATTCTGGATGACTGTTGTACAGTTTAAATCGGCCTTACTAGACCATAACAACTATGCAATGCACCTTGCATTTTTGTTCTTTTTCCACTTCTGTATTTAAGATCTATACATCTACCTCTATATCTATCATCTATATGTATCATCTATATGATATCATCTATCATCTGTTTACATATAGCCTCTATGAAAGCTATATACATATAAACTACCCCACATCACCACTGAGCATATTCATTAGCAATTACATCAAGAATTTTCTAAGTAAAGGCTTGAAGCAAATAAGACAGATAATGGTAATAGTGGTCAAAAGACACTTTGATATAAATGATATACTTTTGTCATACACGAAAAATAGAAATTTTTAAAGCTAAGTGTGCATGAAGGGACAGGTACAAATTAAGAAAAGTTTGTTTAAAACTAAAACAAACTTCAGTTTGTTTAAAAGTAAAATTATGCATCGGCACAACTGCATGATGCATAGCAGAAAGCCCAAAGCTAAGATTATAAAGCTTAACTCATAGAAAACTAGGCACATTAAGTTATGACATCACAACCAATTCTGAAACTTTCCAAATGAATTTTCACATTTTTTTCTGGTCGTTCACACAGAGACCCACGACTATTACAAGAATGTGTCAGATTATGGGAGGCTTCCTTCAAATAAACTGTAATGCACTTGCATTAAGAGAAACGGATGTTATTGGAATATGATTAAAAGACCAAAAATATTTTCATAGAAAAATAAATTATTGTTTAATTGTAACATTTTTTAAAAGTTTTAATTGGTTTTCGAGAGAGGAAAGCAGAGACAGAGCGAGAGAAGGGTGACTTTGCTGTCCCACCCGCCCGCGTCATCACTGGCGGACTCCCGTATGTTTCCTGGCGGGATCAAACCCGCAGCCTTGGCGTATGCGGACGAAGCTCTAACCAACTGAGCCATCCAGCCAGGGCTAATTTTAACATATATTTAATTGGGGATTGATACCATTCAGAAAACAGATTTGTGCAAATCTTGAAAGATATAAATCCAATTTTAAGAACAAGATGAGGATTTTTCCCCCCTTTATATCCAAAGCTCCAGGATAAAGCAGTCAGGGGGATAAAAGAATGAACATTGATGCTTTCATAACACTAATCCCACACTGACCAGGACTTTAAATACACGCTCTGTAAGGTTTGAGCACAAAATAATATTTTAAGTGAGTAATCTATCTAAATGTGTTAGGCCTCATACTAAAATTTTAGTGTATTCATACAACAATGGAAGATAATTAATTGTATAAAGTAATAGAATCTTAAACTTGGAAATCTATGGATAGATTTTATATCCTACAGGCATTACATTCTAAGTTTAAAATTATACTCCAGAATGAAACTTTTGTGACGGTAGTGTTTGTTCTCCTTTTTATTCTATTAGTTTATACTACATGGTGTTTAAGAATGAAACTCAAACAACTTTAGCAGAGTATTTATTCAGCTCCTCCTATGTGCTACTTTGAGAATGTAAACTTTTAAAACTAAAATTATTCATCTTCAGCTTTTAAAATATATTTAGTTGTATACTTTTATATGTTGTGAAATATTCTGCTTAACATATGTGATAGATTCTTATGCCTGAGATTGTTCAGACAAACTTAATTTTTTTTCTAAGATATATATGTAGTTCTTTATTAGTTACTATCAGTAATTATATTAGTTATATGAAACTTGATAAATCTGGTCAACTTGATTTTTGTAAAGCTATTTAACTTGAGAGTTTTTAAAAATTAAGATTGGGTAGCCCTGCCGGGCATGGCTCAGAGGTTGAGCATCGACCTAGATCCAGGAGATCGGGGTTCGATTCCCAGTCAGGGCACATGCCCAGGTTGCAGACTAGGCAGCCGATCAATGACTCTCTCATCATTGATGTTTCTATCTCTCTCTCCCCCTCCTTTCCTCGCTCTGAAATTAATAAAGATATGTTTAAAAAAATAAAAAAATAAAAAAATAAGGACTGCTGGAATTATCAACATATTTCAGTGAGCAAAAAAAACTTTGCAATATTGTTTTTATTTTTAACAATTCAATATCATTGCCTTAGAAATCATAGTAAACAATTCATAATTTTTTTTTCCCATTCTATGTTTTGATAACTTTTACTTTCTTTGGGTTTCTGCAGTAGGTTTCAATCCATTTCAAGGAACCTATTGGTTGAATTAATCACAGTTGATTAAACTTAGTGGTGCTTGATTAAAATGACCAATACATTTATTCAAAGTGTAACCAGAGGACCTCCTAAAAATTTGAAAAAATGGAAATTAGTCACACCTCAGTTTATGAGTACAAATCAATTCTAAGAAACAGAATCTATACATATTTTATAAATAGTGAAATGTAGGAAACCTATTGATCAATTTATTGCTTTTAATTCCATTTGAATCTATGGGTCAACACTCCATATTGAAAACATTTGTCTTAAATTCCAACCCCTCAACACAAATATTACTGAGTGAAATAATTTCAAGTATAAATTTTCTATTTTATACTTTAAATAGATCTGTCAAAGATCATTTTCTGAAAAGAACACAATGATTCTTTGATGCTTTTCAAACTGTCCCTCAATAGTGCTGTAACTATCACCATAAGAACTGAGTCCATTCTATTGAGCTTCTTTAACTGTTGTATCTCCAAGTGGAATCTATCATGCTTTCATTGAGTCACTCTGGACTTACATTATCAAAATTATATTCCAGCAGTATGTTTAAGCTAAATTATGAAACAGGTCCCACTTATTTTTTGAGAGGTTTCTGTTATTTTTAAACTCTGAGCAGATAACACATTAAAACTTTTTTGCAAGATATATTATTTGAGTGGTATATTATTTGCAAGACATATTATTTTACTTCCAGAGGAAAGTGAAAACGTAAATTGATCTTAATTTTTACGTCAAACTGTCTTTCATGAGTAAAAGCAAAGGGCTTTGATTCACTCCTTCCCCCATTCCATTTCACTCCTCTAGGGACCTGATAATTATAGAAATATCTATTTGCAATCTAGAACTACAAATTGAATAACTGTGGGGGCTTTTATTTAAAGTCATGCATCCTCAACCTCTACACCTGTAAGATAATGATCTCTGCCTCATATTTATATTTATTTTTTAAATGTCTTTCTTGATTTCAGAGAGAGGAAGGGAGAGGGAGAAAGAGAAATAGAAAGATCAATGATGAGAGAGTCATTAATCAGCTGCCTCCTGCACGCCCCAGACTGGGGATCGAGCCCGCAACCCGGACATGTGCCCTGACCGGGCATCAAACCACAATCTCCTAGATAATAGGTCGATGCTCAACTGCTGAGCCACGCCAGCCGAGCTCTGCCTTATATTTAGAATTGCCATTACAAAAAATAAATAACAATATGACATAAGCTATAAATCATTGCTCATTTGTATTATTATTATAATTATATGTTATAACTGTTTAATTTTTAAGTATTCATATAAAAGGTATACTTTAGTTCAAGTATAATTAATTCTACAAGGGGGATTATTTATTTGGGGAAATGATTTATATATTTGTTGGTATGAAATGCATTGACATCTGTTATTTCAGACACTCAATGTCTACCAGGATGAAGGAAAGTAGCTGTCAAGACCGCTAAGCTGCAACTACTGAGTAGATGTACAAATGTCCATTTCTAAAGGAAGTACACAAACGCAGTATGTCTTAATAAGCTAACCAGGTTGGGAAATCACCAAGCTGGCCACTAACAATGGTCATGGGGGAGTCCAAGTCAAATTCATATCAGTAGTGAGCCTTTGAGTTGCTCTAATTTTTTAAGCATTGCTATCTAATTATAACAACCTTTGTTAGGTTTTAGGATACTAACCATTTCAATGAGAGATAACAAGTGCACAGAAACTTAAGTGATTTTCCAAACACAGAATCCAGTTATCTACAATCGGAGAGGGGGGTTACACCACAGTAGGGTTCACGCACATATTTATTTCAGGGAACAACTGGGCCCAAACCGTGAGACTACAGAAGCATCAAGTCATTTCAATATCTGGTAAATTTGAAGACAGGGTAATGTTGATAACAGATTAAGATCAGGAACTAGAAATTATAAGAGCATCTGAAAAGAATGCCAACTGGGCACAGAGGCTACAGAAATCAGGTGACCAGGCAAGGAGAACCAGGTTCAGGAATGAAAGCAAGGAAAACGGCAGCAACAAAGCCATACTAGCAGCTGAAAAAGAAAATTATTTTGAACCAATAGCTATGTAGCCCAGGGGACCCATCCCTTCCCACTTCTTACCTATGGTTAGGACCACTCTGAAGGTACGCTGGAGTTGGAACCATGGGTTTTAAGGTACAGAGAGTTGATTAAACGACAGACTTTTATTTTAATTGTTATTTGCAAAAAGCTGGTCTTTAATAAAAATTCTAGCTATTACTTATTGAGCACCAACTGTGTACTTGATACTTCCAGCCACTGAAAAAAAATCTCTGAGTTTACAATCTGAGTATAAAATTCAAAATGTGTTAATCCCTAAGATTCATCAAGATTATGTAGCTTGCTCAAAGTCACCAACTTTTCAGAGACAAAAACAGAAATTTAGAAGTAAAGCCTGAACTGATAACAATTTTCCACTTTGCCAAGATTAGAAAATCTCAATCAATACTACATGAAAGTTGACTGCCAAGACTGAGCTTTTTCCACTGTTCTGTTTATTTTCTAAATCTGTCTTAAAAAGCACAAATCTTAAAATAGCATAGAGCTCTCATTTGCAGCTCAAAATAACAGGATGGTCACTTGTAAGGTTGGACTGTAAGACACCGAAATTCACTAACACTTGAGATCATAGTCCATTTCTCTATATGAAAATGTTTTCTTGTCATCTTCCCCATTAACTGGCGTTAATGACCCTGTACACAGCTCTGAAACATAAACCAAGGGACCATGTTCCTTAAAAGAAATAAATGTTCAAGAACGGCATGTGTTATCAGAGAAAACTTAATCATGGATTTGGAAAATCATCTACCCACAACATCATTAATTATTAATCCCAGAACTTAATAAAGTATAAGGCGTTCTCATTATCCTAGTATTTTTTATTAAAGTCCCTATATTTATGACTCTGCACAGAGAAGTACAATTTGCCAGGCAATAAAAGACTCACGGGTGAAATGGCCACTTATCAATGTAATCCTCCCTCTTAAGTATCCTTTCCACACACCTTTCTCCATCTCCACACAAAGTGCTTAAAAGGGGATTTTAAATTAACTGATAATTTTAAAAGGCTTTGGGGAAAGCCAATGAAATCCTGGTATATTCTTGTGAAAATGATCCTGTTAACAATATACAATTGAAATAATGGTCATATACCTCTGAAATAGAGGATGTCATATCTTGAGAGCCATCACCATTTTGTTCAAAATATTCTACCTCCTAGAAAGTTGTAATTATAATTTAAATGTAAAATATAAGATAAACAAATTATTACATTGTTTCAGTTTTCAGCCACTTAAATCCTTTCTCACTGTTACAAAGTTTTGATCATATACCTACCAGTTGACATTTAGAGGACTATTTCTTACACATATTATCTTCAGATATATGGGGCTCTCTTTACTTATAAATCTTGGACTACAAAGGACTTAAACAATCATATGGTCCAACAATTCATCTTATATTTCCTCACAAATGGTTCAGAAACAGGGAACATACTCTCTGAAGACCTAACTGTCTCCATTTTTTCTAAGTGGTAAACTCTTATGAACATTCAAAACTGTTGAATTATCACTTCTTATGAGACGCTGTTCTTAATATGTGTTGACATCTCTACTACAATCTATATAACACAAGATAAATATTCACTGTTTCAACCATTTACCCTATACACATTATAGCCCCTACTACGAATCTGGCACTATGGTAAGGCCTTCAAATGGAATGGTAAATAAGAGAAAGGGCCCGTGCATTCATCAAATTAAAAAGCAAACAAAAAACCCTTGTGATATATACTTAACAAACAAGTATGTAATGGAAGAGAGACCTTTTTATTTACAAGAAGAGAAAACGACTGTTGTACTTTGAAAATCTGAGAGATGGGCATCTGGTAATCTACTTAAAGTGACTTTTTTTTTAAATGAAAAAAACCTCTGGGCATGATCTAAGTGGGACAGTTGAAGACAAATACTCGTTGCTCTGTTTAAGAAAATAACAGAAATTCCGGATATGCAAAGTAGTATGAAACAGAATTCCCTATACAGATGTCTTAAAGAATAAGGTGAGTCATTAGTTATCCGACATCAAGAATGGTGGCTCCAGGTGGACTTGGCACTGCTCTCAGATTATAGGTCCCTCTCCTTAAATATGTGAGTATAGTCCTAGAGCCTCCATGCGGGTGTTACAGGTCCGAAGATACTGTCCTCATTAATAAAACCAGAGGCAGGAAGGGTGACAAGGACAGAAAGTTTTTATCTATGTAGCAAGAAGAAAATATTTCTCAGCTGACTTTAGTACGTCTCATTGTCTGTAACGGCCTCAATGCCCACCTGAAGACAGGAGCCCAGGCCGCGGGACCGGGCTGTCGCGGCCGGGACAGCCTCCGAGCGGCGGGCCTCGTGGCCCGGGCAGGCACGCAGACCCACTGGGAGAGAGGATGGGGACGCGTGCCGCCGACACCCGGGGGTACTACCCACGACCCGCTTTCGAGTGGCAGCCCTGGGGCACGTAGGAGGCATACGCAGCATGAGGAGAGAAAAGCGGCGAAAAAACTTGATAGACAAAGTACCGGTGAAAGAAAGACAGCTAAAGAGAAGCAGCCGCGTCAGGAATGAAGGGGGCTTCGGGACACTGGTGGCAAGGCGCTGCGCCGGGGGGGCTCTGGGCAGAGCGGGGACAGGGCCCCAGGAAGACAGCGCCCCTCCGGTGCTGAAACGCGGGCAGGGTGAGGGGCACTGCGCCGAACACAGGTCTCGGGAGGAAAGTCCAGGGCTTTTCACGTGAATATAAAGGAAAAGCAGGGCTTAAATGACTGATGACTTGTGGCAATTCCCAATTATTGATTTGGTAACATTTTCATATATTTAACTATTTTATGGCAAATAAGGTACAGGAAAACTACCGAATGTAGGGCACATAACAGAATCCCCTTACTGGGAGAAGTGAGGTATAAAACAGGAGGTGAATAGAGACCAGCCGGTATAAAGGGATAAAGGACTTCCAGGCAAAGCAAACAACATACAGGGGTGGGCAAAAGTAGGTTTAGAGTTGTGAGTACGTGAAATACAGAGTTTATTCTTACTATTACTTTTATCATTTTATTATTTCCCATACAAACAACTGGAAACTTACTTTTGCCCAACCCTGCAAATTCAAGGCCTGAGTAAAAGGAGGAAGTATGTATTTTGAGAGCTAAAATCCAGTGTTAGGGGACCGAAATAGGGGATGGGCCTGAGGAGGTCCAGGGTGAGGTGGAAGGAAGATAGATAATTCAAGGCCCTGAAGGACATGTTGAAAATTTTTTACTCGACTCTAAGAGCAGCGGTTTTGAGGAGATGTCATTTTTGAAAGATCTCTGAGTTGTGAAGACTAAATTAAAGGAGGGTCAAGAAAAAACTGCGGGATTCTACTTTGGAGGCTCCTGTGATCGGCTGAGTAGTTTGCAAGCGCGCAGCAGTGCATCTAGAGAACCTGCTGGAGAGACTCGGTATCAACAACTGTCTGGGGTTTCAGGAATGAACGCTTAGTAGATGGTACAACCATTTACTAGGTAGCTAACACTTGAGGAGAAACAAGTCTTAGAAAAATGTATTCGTCTGATTATTTATTTAAGTTGTTGGGATGGTTGGTAAGTAAAACAGTCACTACCGGCCATGCTGAGTTTATGGTGCTATATGACATCCCAGGAGAGAAGATGAGCGGAGTGTTGAACATGCAGGACTAGAAAGGCTGGTTTGGAAATATAAATATCCCAGAACAGGCTCTTGGAATCTGTGTGTTTAAGCACTGCTGTTGTGAACACCATGAGCTTGGCACTAGTCTTTGATAGATGGAATTTGGGATCCTCTGTACCAACATATAAGCTATCTTTCTCAGAGTTCTCCATACTGTGGGGTGTGTGCATGTGTGTGTGTTAAAATACCAGTAACATAAAATTTACAATTCTAACCATTTTAAAATACATAGGTGGTATTACAAAGTCGCATTGTTGTGCATCCATTACCACCATCCATCTCCAATACTCTTTCATCTTCCCAAAATGAAACTCCATACCCATTCAACAATAATTCCCCATCCCACTTAACCCCACCCCCGGAAACCACTGTTTTACTCTCTGTCTCTACGAAGCTGACTACACTAAGTACCTCATATATAGAGAATCAAACAGTATGTGTCCTTTGGTGACTGGCTTATTTAATTTAGCATAATGCCTTCAAGGTCCATACACTTTGTAGCAAGTGTTAGTATTTCTTTCCTTTTTAAGGCTAAATGATATTCCGTTGTATACACTTCATTTAGTTTATGAATTGATATGTCAGTGGACACTTTGGTTGCTTTCATCTATTGTCTATTGTGAATAATGCTGCTATAAACATAGGTGTACAAACATCTGTAAGAGTCCCTTTTTGCAATTATTTTGGGTGTGTACATAGAAGTGGAATTGCGGTTATTCTATGTTTAATTTTTTGAAAAACCAACATGCTGTTTAACACAGCAGTTGCATCATTTTTCCACACTTTTTTTGGAAAGGGGGTTACATAAATCATTAAAAACAATAAAAATGTTGACTGATTCTGGCCTGAAGTTGAGTCTTGTAGCTTACCAACAATACTCCCTTCACATTAAGGATGTAACCAGTATAGAAAACAGCACATAAGTGCTCCACTTTTACTTATGATTTCCATGAAGTTTTGTTTTAAGACAGTGAAACCATATTAAACTTATTCTAAAATTTTTGACCTATTAGAAATGGAAATGGTTATCTGACTTCACATAAAGTTTACATTTGTTATCATTTTGTCAATTTAATAGTTTAGAAATAATATCTTACACTTGACAAATTCCTGCTTACAGATCACCATGTATCTCATTGGGTAGTTTTGATTTTTTTGAAAAACTGTTTATCACTCTAAGGTAACTACTGCACATCAGAAGTAGAAATACTAATTTTTAGTACAAAGTACAATAACATTTATGCATTTATTTTTATACATTTTATATAAATTTATATATCTTACTAAAATTTTTATCATTTATAAATATCTTTATCATTATTGATATGTAATTATAATGTCATTTTAATATAAAAATTTTACTTATTTTTTTTGCAATATTTTTATTTTGGGACAGGAGTAATGATCAGTGCTTAATAATTTGTAAATACAGCTAGCCCAGTAATATTTCAAAATTGAAATAATGAGTAATTCTGTGCCAACTGAATATAGGATTTACACAACCACTGTTTTGACTACAGCACTCTATTGGCACAAAATAATCAGAAGAATATAAAATAAGTTTCTTGAAGAAATTTATATCGTAAATCTCTGTGGGTCTACAATTTTATTTTTGCTTTGATCCTTAAGATCTTTTTAAATTGAGTAACTGTCATTTATAATCTAAAAAAAGTACTGATTAATAGGAAATACACATAAGTGTCTCTGTCCTCTTAAAACTTGTCTTCTGGTATCAGAAACCATCCACTGTGTTAATACTGGGGTGAAATATCAGTAAAACTAGAACCAAATTTTGTCCTTACTGGGGCAACACAGACCAGCCTCCATAAATTGGTCCATCAACTCAATCAAGTTTCTGAAGACAACTGTTTAGGGAGCAGTCTGTTCCATATCGCCTGCCAATGCATTTAGTTTGCTTTTTAACTTCCATTTTGCTCTCAGTTCACTCTGGAAGGTGCACTGAAGTAGTTAAAGGCGACTCTCCAGAGTACCTGGGTCATCAAATGACATTTAAAGCTTTGTCAGCCTTGTTAAAAAGATAAAGACTATAAAAGATATTGTAATATTCTCTTATAATATTCCTGAACCCATTATGGTGATGGATGAAATAAAGTATTTTCAATTTCTTTCAGGGAGCTGTAAGTAGCTTACAGTAATATCTTTTCCCCTCCAGGTCGGCTACAGGTATAGAAAAAAATGTGATCAATAGTTAGGATAATAGTACAGTAGATTTAACAAGCCATTCCCTGTTGTTGTTTTTTCTTTCTAAAACAATTCTCTTGTGACACATTAAATTACCATGTGAAAAAATTTAAACTGCCTGGTAATTAATGATGGGAAACATATGGAAACTACATTAAATTTAAATCATAAAATTATTGTCAGCCAGCTGTTTTCCATTCTAGTTTGATATTACTGATTTCCTGATAGTAAACTTCCATTCATTTTTAAAATGCTTTCTAATTTGTTTCTTTTGTAAAAAGATTTTATTTATTTATTTATTTTATTTTTTTATTTTTTTATTTTTTTTATTTATTTCCTCACCCAAGGATATTTGTTCCATTGCTTTTCAGAGAGAGTGGAAGAGAGAGAGAGAAACATCGATATGAGAGACACGTTGACTTGTTGCCTCCCACACGAGCCCCGACTGGGGCCAGGGATCGAGCCTGCAACTGAGGTCCGTGCCCTTGGCCAGAATCAACCCCAGCACCCTGCAGTCCACAGGCCAACGCTCTAACCACTGAGCCAAACCAGGCAGGGCAAGGTTGACTGACTGATTTGAGAGAGAGGGAGAGTAAGAGAGAGAGAGAGAGAGAGAGAGAGAGACATCCGTTTGTTGTTCCGGTTACTTACGCATTCACTAGTTGACTCTTGCATGTGCCCTGACGGGGGATCGAATCCACAACCTTGGCGCATCTGGGCAACACTCTAACCAACTGACCTACCCGGCCAGGGCCTCAAATTTGTTTCTTATTCTAATTAAATGATAAAGTATATGGGCACAGTTGAATATAGTGCAATAATTTTCAAAATTTTTTTAGCTAAAGAGATTTTTTTAATATATGTGAATTTCAAATGGCAAAATACTTCTCTACCTTTGCTATATTACCCATTCTGAGTGGATGACAAGGTATGGGATTATTCCCAGTTATTTATAATGCAACGGAAATAATACACTTAGGAGAAAAAGGTTATAAACATATAATTCTGTGACTATCATTAATTAAGTCCCTGACATTATTCACTCAATTAGCTTATGATAGGATGGAACAAAAAAACACTGGTTGGGGTATGGTCCCATGAACCAATGGATGGCAGGCTTGATTCCTGCTCAGGGCACATATCCAGGTTGCGGGTCAAACCCAGGTCAGGGCGAGAATGGGGGGCAACCCATCCACGCTTCTCCCTCACATCGATGTTTCTCTCTCTCCTTCTCCGCTTCTCTCTCTCTAGAATCAATGAAGAACATATCCTCAGGTGAGGGTTAAAAAAAAATTAGAACATTCTGAAGCATGATGTGTTAGTAAGAGAGAAAAAAATGTTTAAATTTCTGTTTGGAATGTGACAGGTCTTAGTTCAGAAGATCCTAAGATTTATAGCTTTATGTAACATAATAGAATAGTTTTAAATGACAAAAATGTTTAAAAACACAAAATTATTATACATTCACTAATATTTAATATTTAGTGCAATTTTAACAATTTTTTAAAATTACATAGCACAAAGAAATTTTAAAATAGTAAGTTAGAACATCAGAGTAAGAGATTATGAGGCCTTACAAATGTTAATTTGTTTTATATTTTATTTTATATTTTTTCTATCACCATTTATCCCCTCTATGCCGTCTTCCACCTCCACCTACCCCCCTTCCCCCAGCCTTCAGCAATAACCCACCGTTTTCTACGTCCATGAGTTTTCTCTCTTCTTTTTTCTTTTATACTCAATCACTCCACCCCCCCCAGCAGCAGCAGCAGCAGCAGAGCTGTCTGCCTGAGTCTATGTATGCGTCTGTCTCTCTCTTGCTTGGTAGTTCAGTTTGTTCATTAAATTCCACATCTGAGGGAAATCATATGGTCCTCGTCTTTCTCTGACTGGTTCATTTCACTTAGCATAATGTTCTCCAGGTCCATTCAAACTCTCAAAAAGGGTAAATGTTTTCTTCCTTTTTATGGCAGAGTAGTATTCCATTGTGTTAATGAGCCACCGTTTTATCCACTCATCTACTGATGGACACTTGGGCTGCTTCCAAATCTTGGCTATTCTAAATAATGCTGCAATTAACACAGGGGTACATATATTCTTTTGAATTGTTGTTTTGAGTTTCTTTGGATAAATTCCCAGAAGTGGAATCACTGGGTGTAAGGCAATTGGTTTTTTAATTTTTTGAGGTAACTCCATATTGCTTTCCACAGTGGCTGTATCAATCTGCATTTCCACCAACTGTGCACAAGGGCTCCCTTTTCTCCACACCCTCACCAAGAATTGTTTGTTGACTTATTGATGACAGCCATCCTGACAGGATAGAGTGCCCAGAAATAAATCAACACCTTTATAGCCAATTAATATTTAACAAAGGAGGCAAAAACATACAATGGACTAGAGATAGTCTCTTTAATAAATGGCGTTGGGAAAATTGGACAGATCCATGCAAAAAAAACGAAAATAGACCACCTTCTTACACTGCACACAAGAATAAACTCAAAATGTGTTAAAGACTTAAATGTTAGACTCAAAACCATAAAAAGTCCTAGAAGAAAACATAGGCAGTAAAATCTCAGACATATTTCATAGCAGTATTTTTTCTGATATATCTCTTCAGGCAAAGGAAACAAACAAACAAAAACTTAATAGGGCCTACATCAAACTAAAGAGTTTCTGCACAGCAAAGGAAACCATCAGCAAAATTAAAAGACAACCCACTGAATGAGAGAACATATTCACCAATTATACATCTGATAAGGGGTCAGTATCCAAAAATCTATAAAGAACTTAAAAAACCTCAACACCAGGAACACAAACAATCCAATTAAAAAATTGGAAAAGGACCTGAATAGACACTTCTCCAAAGAGGACATACAGATGGTCAAGAGACATATGAAAAGATGCTCGATGTCACTAACCATCAGAGAAACTACAATGAGGTATCACCTCACACCTCTCAGAAAATATTAATTTTAAATGCTTACCTTTAAAGCTAAGATAAGAACACAGAAATGAAATACTTACTTAAGGTCAGGCATTAATATCACAAAAAGATCTGGGGCCATGATCCCAGTTTGTATATTTTAGTTTATATCCTTTCTAATATATGCTATAACTGTTTCTTTACTTAAAATTTAAGATGTCAAATCCTTGACATTTGAGAACTTTGTATCCTAATTGTATCCCAAATAACAGAGATAATACTACACTGAATTCTGTAAAAAAGTAAAAGTCATTCAATAACTACCTTTTAAAAGTGTATCCCAACTTTTTATCAATACTTTATTTAATGCACAGTGTCATGATATCTCGTAAAGCAAAGCATGTGACATTTTACCTCGATACACTGGTTAGAACACTGTGGTTTTCTTTTTTTATCATCTTATACATTTCTCTAAATCCATGTGTTCCTCTTTATTCTTTGACAAAATATATAATTTTAACCTTATTGATATAAATTTAATAAAAGTCATTTTCAAAGAAATGTAAAAATAGAGAAACTAAACAAATAAGTGTTTAAAAGTAGCTAGTAAAATGAATGACACTAAATAGGACAGAAGCATTCAAAAATAATAACAAAAATGGTTTTCTTTTCTTCCTGGCTTATTTGAGTAGAAACATACACACAAATGAAGAGGTACTGATTGATTCTGATAATCATCAATGAATAATTTTGTTATTTAAGTTCTTCTCTTTAGTCTGTTGATTTGCAAATGCTAATAGTCTTTAGTATTATTGGTTTATAATAACATCCATATTTTTTATATTGTAAAAGCTTAATAAAATTACTAAATGTGAAAAAAAGAATGACTGCCTAGAGTGTCAAGTTTAACATTTAGTAATTAAAGTAACTGAAGGCAAAGTGTAATTTAATGTTTTTTAAAGGGTCGACTTGGACAAGTTACTTAATCTCTGTGTGACTTGGTTTCCTCAAGAGTGATAACCTGAGGAAAATAACGGCATAAAACGCTGTTGGGAGAACTGAATGAATTAGTATTTGTAAAGCTTAGAACAGTGCATGACACCTAATATGAACTATACAAGTGCTACTAAGTAAAAATATTCATTAAAACAGTATGTTTATAAATTTAACAAATAATAATCCAGCACCTACAATGTATAAAATGTTATGCTAAGCACCAGAAATTGGAAAACAAAATCACAAAGCCTGATAGAAAAAAAATCTGTCCTCAAATAATACCTGCCTCTGCCCTGGCTGGGTGGCCCAGCCTGAGAGTGTTGGCCTCTACACCAAAAGGTTGCGGGTTCAGTTCCTAGGCAGGTTTGATCCCGGGTTGGATCACATGTAGGATGTTTCTCTCTCTCTCCCCCCCTCCTCTCTTTCTGAAAATCAATAAAAACATATCCTTGGGAGAGAATTAAAACAAAACAAAACAAAAAACCGTCTTCAATGTCTTGTGAGAGACAGCGCAGTATACAGGCAATTATATTTTTATGTAATGAGTCTCATAATAAAGGAGTTGCAATAGTACAGCCGTGCGTGAGAGTAAGTCGGGCCACAAGTACCACGATTTTTCCATCTATCATGAGGACTCTTTAATTCAGATTTGAGAATCTTCATGAATCTTCTTTATAGATTCCTCTAAAAAGCAACACTGAAAAGTGGGCTCCTTCACAATTTACAACATGCTCTCCGGGGCTTTTACTACTTAGGCCTTCTCTGTGAGGTCTGTGCTGTCCATGTTTGTGTGAGAGGCCCATGGTTTAGAAACACCAGCGCCCTCCCTGTCCCAGGTGTGGGACTCAGGCTCCTAGTTCAGAGATCTCTCTTTGTAATATACGTGACAAAGCTACTGTTTGAATTCCATGTGAGATCTTCAAATATTAATTATTCAAATATTTACTGTCTGAATATTTAATATTGAAATATTAATAATGGTGATGCATGAATCAAACCTAACTTCATGTTCAATTTGATACTGTCAAACAACTATCATAGTTGGTTCTACCTTTTAAATCAAAGATGATGCATTTCACTTCAAAACTAACAAGTCTCCAGTATTTTTGAGTACCTACTAATTACTATGGAAGTATTACAGAAGATTCAAAAAGGCAGTATTTGTTGTAAAAGAGACTCAAATCTAACAGATGAAAAAGATAGCACCTCCTTCAGAAATAAGCAGATAATCACCTAGGAGGAGGTAAAGTGAAGGAAATCTAAAATCATAAATTTCACAGAACAATTTGTTTTAATAAACTTCCCCCCATCCTCTCCCCAACCTGCTCATACGACAGCTATTACATCAGGCACTTTTTGTTGTTTCTCTTCTTTGTGCCCAAAATGCTTAAAACAATCTTACAAAGCGAGTGTTCTTGTCCCAGTGAGGACACTTGATTTCAAAAATTAATAATATGCTCGACACATCTTCAGGATTGTAAGTAGAGATCCATTAAATTTCAAAGCTCTTGATTTTTCTATCAGTCTATCTCTTGCGGAAGGGCAGAGGCAATAATTTAATAGTGGGCAGTATAGCATTTTTACAGTGTTATTAAATGGTTTATGCTATTGTCTACATTTGTTATAAAATAAATTCAAATGAAATATTTCAATGATATGAAAACAGAAATCGCCCATTTGATGATGTTAGCAGGGGCGGTTGAAAGCAGGCACCCTGCCTTTTATCTGTGCCTAAGAGCTACTTTCACAACAATGGTGATGGCCCTGCAGTCTTTTCCAGTGGTCTGACAAATTGCATTTATATTACACTATAAAGCACACAGTGGTGCCGCACTGCACTGGTGAGCTGAAACACTTCACTCATCTCATCAAGGCTGTCCCAGCTCATCTGAAAAATAGCGAAGTGTGCTCGCTGTACAAGGAAGGGTTGTCAAACCACATGCAAATATTACAATATGATTTCTCGACTTGACAGGCTGTCTGCACAAGATATGAGATATTATGAGTCACTAAGGAGCAATAAACAGCAGAGAGATAAAATAATAACACTCAATCAAGGGGGGCAGTTTCTCTGGAGATTTTTATTTATTTATTTCATATCAAAATCCTCTGGTTCTTGAGTAACACATGAAGCCTGAAAACAATCAACTTTACTGAGCCTTTTTTTTTTTAATTTAACAAACCAATGACTTTCGAGACCACATCTTCCAACAGGGTAAATAGATATGATGAAATATGAAAGGATCCTCTTGTGATATTAATTGATACAGCTTAATTGATCAAACACAGAGCCTTCCCCTTTCCTTTGGACACTGGGCTTCTTCCTGCACAATCAGGCCTCACAGGCTGAATGCCCCAGCCGCCTCTCTAAGCTCTGTCCGCCACTACTGTGTTCAGGTTCCTGGCTACTGGGAACCCTTAACCCTTTGGAACCCTTCCCTGTGGAAAGAGTCACAGCCAGAGAAAGGCTATAACTCAACTCTCTCAAGTGCAAAACCCATGCAAGAATCCTGACTGTCTAAATCTAAGGGCAGTGATATTAAAGGACAGATTCAGGTTTTGTGAGGATTGAAGTTTACAAAATCTGGAGGTGTCACTAAAGAAAAAAAATAACAATAGTAAGCAAAAGAAAGATAAAATATCCAGGTCCCTTCTAGAGCCTTGTGAAGGTCCCCAGTGCAAGTGAACATCCTGAAACAAGCTTCCTCAGCCTCACAGTAAACAAACTCCTGCCATCAGAGAAACAAGTTGGGGACGGGGGTGTATTCAGTTGGCCAGAAGAACTTTAAGTAGGTTTTTCTTGGCTCCAGAGCCTAGCAAAGGGCACACAAGTGATTTCTTCAGAGGTCTCCTTCTGGGCGACTCTCCCACAATTCCCTTATGGGTAGATGGACACCCTTCGGCTCTGTCTGCTGGGTTCCCTTGTCCTGCAGGTGGTTCACAAATAAACACTGCAGTCTCCCTGACCGGCTCTGGGAGTTCAAGACGGTGCCGCTTTCACAGTGGGCCAGCCGATCTTCACCCTCTAAACTTCAGTCTGTAGCATCCTTCAGTTTTCTAGGCATAAATCAGCATTTGCGCTTTGGGTTTCCAACAGGAGAGGATACATTTGAAGCTCTCCGAATGACACCCTTGCAGGCTCTTCCTTAGGCTTGACATTAGAAAGTTTTTCTTCCCAGCTCCCACTCCTCCTCCAAAAGCTGGGGAGGGGACTCACATTAGGCACCAGCTCTCTGCACAGAAGTCTCTTAACTCCTCTGACAGCTGTTTCTACCCTTGAATTCACCAAAATCACAAAACAGGTACCATTTCTTTTAAAACCTGCATAGGAAGAGGGCTGTTTCATACTCATAATAGTATCCTTATATTTATTCTATTCTGCCTCTATTTCTCTTTTTTCCCAAATAAAATGCTGTTCATTAAAAGTCACAATTTATTAGAAAATATCCCACAACCTGGAAGAGAATTTTGTAATGCACATAGCAACTCAAATTTAGAAACCATAATATACAAAGAATTTCTCCAAATAAGTACAAAGACAAATCCCCAATAAAGAAATGGACAAGATATGGATAGGCAGTTTATAGAACAGGACACACAAATGTTCAATAAACATTTGCAAAGATACCCAGATACTCTACATGACTAAAAATAGGTTGATGTAAGTCAAAACCACAGTGACATGCTGGTTCACACCCCTAAGACTTGTAAAAGTACAAAGCATTACAAGGCTAAGTGTGGGCAAGGGCATGGACCATGAGGAGTCCTGGCACATTTTTAGCATTGTCTGTTGAACTGAAAGATGTATGAGTCTTACAGCCCTTCCATCTCAATTCCAAAGAATCCTCACACCAGCTCCAGGAGCCCATGAATGTTCATAGCACAACTGTTTATAAAACAAACATTGCAAACCATGTATATATCTATTAACGGGAGATTGGATAAATATATTTTGATACATTTATATAATGGAATATTATATACCAACAAAAAGAACAGAGTTGTAAGTTAAACATTTATCAGCACACTGCTGGGTGGTGGTTGTCCTTCTGGATACCTAAGTCCTGTGGTGAGGATGAGGGAGGTGACTGTGTCTGACTGACACCAGGACAAGAACTGAGATCTCTGTGAAATGATCTAGGGAGGTTGATTTGTGCTGAAAATAAGAGTTTTCTAACAGACCAGGCTGGCCAAGATCAAAAGCAGCTTCGCGCTAAGGGAATGAAATGTCACTGGAGGTATCAGGCAGGGGTTTGAAACTTCATGGGCAGTGTACCAAGCACTGGATATCAGCGGTGTATGGGTTGGGTTAGGTGGCCTTTGTGACCTCTCTTTCACACCCAAAGGCCCTGTGGTTTCGTGATTCAGTGACTTTGCAAAGTGTGGCCCAAAGAGGAAAGGACTGAATGAATAACCAAACTATGTCACATCCATTTGATACAACACTGCTCACTCATAAAGGGCATGGACCCTGGCACGTGTAACAACGTGAATAAATCTCAGAAACATGCTGAGTGAAAGAAGCCTTGCACAAGAGGTCACAAACTATGATTCCACTGATGTCATGCCTCAGTTTCTAATTTTTTTAAAATATAAGAGTTTTAAGGCACCAAGTGACGAACAGAAAATAAAGGCTAGAGACCAAATACAGAAGAAAAATATCAGTAAAGAATTCTTTATTAGTAAAGAATCATAAGTGGAATTTACTTATATTGGTGTGGATTTTCAGTGAGAATCAATGGCAATGATTCAGAAAGGAATTTTGTGCAAAGCACAATTATATGTTTCCCACTTATATAGTTCCACTGATAATATTCAATATAAATTTAAAAAGTCCAATAGCCTCCCTTGATTAAATTATTACTAATTCAAAATAACATGCTAGGATTGTCACAATATTACATTATTTTATCATAATTACAATTAGTAATACACATATTTCTTCTTTGACCTTAAAGTAAGTACTTGGTAATATATTGAAAGCTTTAGTTTATTAACCATACTTAATTTGCCTAGATTCTGAAATATATATTGGCTCAGTTCCCTTTTCAAATTTCACCATCGCCAATGCCAACACCTTAACCTAAGCTACTGTCAGCAATCACCTAAATGGTCTCACTACAGACACCCAACCCACCCTCCATTTAGTAGTGTGCTGGAAAATAGTTAACCACCATCTCTCTGGGAGAGAGGAAAGCCCTGATTTGTAAGATTTGCCAATTACTATGGTGTAAACACACCCACCCATGGCTAATTTCAAGCTTCCAATGTAAGATCACGAACTTGGAGTTGGGAAGAAATGGTAACAAATTGGCTCTCCCATGATAGCTCCATTATACCACTGCCCTCACCACACCCAATTTGTTCTTTATAAGAACGCAGGATAAAATTTTTAAAAGATCAGGTTACCTGGGGCCTGGTTAAAAATGTGTTTTTGGCTTATTTTTACTTCTCCCAACCTTCTTTCAATTTCTCCCTGCTTCCACTCTTCACAGAGTATTTCAACAAGCTGTTGTCTCTGCTGGCAAATTCTTCCTTTCCTTTTTCACTTAGTTAACTAATATCCTTCAGATCTTAGCTAAAGAATTACTTCCTCAGGGAAGTTTTCCCTGACCTTCTTGGTTATGTTAAAGTCCCATATTAAAGCCCTTATAACATGATACTACCTCTACATTATAGCCATTGTCACATCTACAATCTTGGATTTCTTGTTGCATTTAATCAATTAATGTGTGTCCCCCTGACTATACTCTTAAGTTTTTGAGACGGCACTCTCATAAACGCTTGTCAACTCCAAATCCCCAGCCCTGAGCACAGTGCCAAGAACAAAGCAACTACTCAAGAATTACCTATTTTTGATGGATTAAACAAGTAAACGTGTACCTGAAAGCATAAATATGTTCCCTTGAAATGTGTAGAGTTGAAAATGAGCTCATAAGAGGATTCTTTGATGTGTCTTCTGTACAGAGTTTGTGTAACAACTTTATAGACATTAGAAAGTACTTAAACTTTTTCAAATTTAATAATACATTATTCATTCAGATAAAATAAAAAGAGCTGGCAGAACTTTAAATGTGTGTTCTTAAGAACCATCTAAGGATAAAATAGGTTAGTTTTAGCCCTTCTTAGAAAATATGACACTCTGTACTAAATGATGGCATCTGTGCCCTTTCAGAAGCAGCTCAAGGAACCTTCTTCATGTCAACAAAACAAAGCACTAGACGGAGGCCTTGAACCTGGAGTGAATGACAGCATGTCTAACTAATGCATCATCTCCACAAATTGAAACAATAAATCAAATGTCTTAGGAAGTTTAGATTTCTCTATATAAAATAAAAAACATGAAAATTGACAAAAGTAACAGAATGATTTCTCTCTCTTACACTCACCTCTATGATACTAAATTTACAATGGCTATAAAATCCCTTTATTTCAGATGTTGAGTCATGGTATGTACAAACAGTACATGCATTTCAACAAATACAAGAGTACATATATTTCTAATAAAAGCACAAAATAAAATCTAAAACTAATCATGGAAGTGGTTTCTATCGTTCTCTTTGGAATCTGAAATTTATATACATTCATGAGATGCTCACAGCACATAACTGTGATTTGAGAAATGTACAGGTTTGAGTAACATGCTGAGAGTGGCTGGATATATAGTCATTTTTTTAACAGTAGGATTTTATAAATTTATAAAGTTTTGCACTCAAAGCTTTTTGATCCCAACATTCTATGCTTATAATCAAATAATTGAAAACTGTATACTCTTTTTGAATCACAAAGATTTTTTTTTGTTTTGCAAGAAAATTTACCCTTTCTATGGTATTCTGAGCTACCTACCAGACTAGACTAAAAAGTAGAGTAAAATTCTCATCTTTGTTTGCTGCATTAAGATGAACTTTGGAGATATCAAGAAGAGAAAAAGCTCTGACTCTCGCTCACTACAGTGATCAGAATGTAGCTTTCCTTCCTTAAAGATTTAGCTATTTTCTCCCTATCACTTGCTATGCTGAAAAAAATGTGTATTTCATTCCTAATAGGAATGCATAATTCTTACTTTTTTCCTTATAAAAAATGCCTAAAAAGTGATAAATACATGAGAATATTTAAAAACAATTTGTCAAAATTAGAATATTTATCCCCAGACTACGATTAAAAGTTGGTAAGATAATAAAAATATTTCAGTCACAAAATATTTATTACATTCCAAAATGATATATCAATACAATGTTATAATTAAGACCAATATTCTGAGTTTATTTTCATAGGTTTATGCTGATATATCAATCAACCTGCTCTAACTTTAAACAATCATATGTCTAACCAAAATCCATTCTTTACATTGCATAAATAGCATCTGCTGCCTTTATTCAACAATTGATCTTTTAGGTGCATGTTTTCTCTCTTCACCTAGATTATGACATCCTCAAAATTACATAATCTTACATAGTCTTTATTATATACACTCTTATGTATTCCGAGGCCCCGGTACTGAGATTAATGCCATTGTTCTTAGCAAGAGATTTGCTGAGTTTCGAATTATATGACTGTATGAGTCCTATGTTTCAAAGACTCAATGGATTTTTTCATGATATCGCATAAAGCCTGTACAATTAAAGGGAAAATTTTATGTAGAGAAATAATCCAATCCTGAATTTAAAGGAAATATTAGGTATTCAAAATAATGTCTACACTTACAGCATTCTAATATCTTGGCTTTATAGTATTGGTGGACTATTAGTTTTCCGAATGGAAAATCCAAAGTACACAAAACTAATACCAAATAGGGCTTTGATAACCCCATTTATAAAAATGCGATGACGTTATTTATCTAAAATATTTGTTGTACAAATTGCAAAATTTTTATATTCTTGCCTTCCTATTGTGTCTCAGGCATTGCACTCTAAGGTAAAGTAACTTCTCTTAAAAAGAAACAAACTATGGTTAAGAAAGTTTCAAAAAACTAGCCCAAGGTCCGAATTCCTAACCACCAAGTTATAGTGCTTCTCAATAGCACAGCTGGATCAAAAAATATTAAATAAAATTAAGTATGTGAAAAATCGTTTAAAACCAGAAATGAAGATAAACATAATTGTATTTTATTTTTATTTTCTCAATCCTCACCCGAGGATATTTTTTCCATTCATTTCTAGAGACAGTGGAAGGGAGAGGGGTGAGGGGAGAGAGAAAAACGTGAGAGAAACACATTAATTGGTTGCCTTCCTGCAACGTGGGTTTGTGTCCTTGGCCTGGAATTGAACTTGCCACCCTTTGGTCCATGGGCCTATACTCTAAGTCAAGCCAGCCAGGGCCACAATTGTATTTTAATGTAGCATTTCAATGTCTACAGTTTAAATATAATAAAGAATTCTGACTTTAAAATAACGGTGATTATATTACTACCTATATTGAACATCCATTTTTTTGACTTCCTAGCATGGATCCCTGTCTTCTTTCATCAACATCATCCATATTTCAAGTGTGGAATCACCTTTTCCCTCTCCTCTTCACCCTGTGCTCCAGTCTGTCAAGTAACTTGGTTCTAGCCAATCATATCATCAAATACTCCTGGGCATAGTAAATGCTTCAGCGTAGTCATGTCAAACAAGCTAAGTTAGTGAAAGCCAATGAAACTCAAAGCTGGACCTTTTTAGTTTTGATGAGAGGGAAAGAGAAACTATCTCTTTACACTGGATGTGTTGAAAATATAAAAATCTGTCCCAATAGCTAAAGGTAATAATGTCACCATTAGAGGAACCTCTCTGAAAATGGAAACTACGGGCAGGAGAGCAACAGAAAGAGATGCAGATGGAGAGAATGACCCTTTTATGACATCATCTGAGTATCAGGCCTAACCATACTTGAGGAAATTTCAACCTCCATAATTTTTAATTACCTGAGCCAATAACAACCACCACCCTTGATCTTTCTGAAGCCAGTGTGCATTGGGGGCCTCTCTCATTGGCAAACAAGGGTTTTGAATTAACTGCTATGTCTTTACATTTCTATTGTAATTGTATTTATATTGTATTATTTTGCCACATATTCACACCTATCGTTTAAGTCTCAAAATAGTAATATGAGATAGTAAGGGCATATGTAATCTCCATTTGATAGATGACCACTATTTGAATGGCTTCATTAAGATCACAATTGAATATATATGTTAGAATATATATGTTCTAACATATATATATGTTAGAAAAACAATTCAAACATTAGGTGTGTGCACACACCTTCCTGACCCACTCAAATTGTAAGAAGAATATAATAGAGACATTAATCAAGTAATCAAGTACTACATGAATATAAGATGTAAAGGAGAAACCGTATCAGTATTTTAAGAAAAGAAAAATAATGGTAACTTTATACAAATATAGAAGTCAGAAAAAATCAAAATTTTAAGGGGGCTAGAGGAGTCATTAATTCAGTTTTAGGGATAATGAGTATGAGATTCTGGTAAGACACCTAGGTATACAAGTCAAGTTGATAACTAAATATTAGACCTGCCTTCAGAAGAGCCTTCAAGAGGCGAATATATCTGTAAATCATCAGCAATGGCTAATAGCTAAAGTTATGGAATGGCACCATAACTAATACTTTTATGGATTTTTAGATTTCAGGCCCTTTACCAATATAGCTTCACATAATACATACAATGACCCTATAAGGATGGTGGTATCACACCAAGTAACAGATGAGGAAAGGGAAGCACAAAGAGTTTAAATAAAATGTTCCCAATTTCCATCTAATACATAGCAGAGTTAAAATTTTAACCAACATCTCTCTGACTCAGAAAAATAAACAATAACAAACTATGTAAGTGGATGAATGATATTACTGAGAGAGAATATTTATACAAGAAAGTAGACTCAAAGACTACATAGGAGCATGAGCGCAGATGTAGAGTAACAGGAAGGAAAGGGACAGCCAGTTGACAAATGCTGTCTGCTTTAATGTATATCTCAGAATAAAGAAGACTGAGTATTAGTAAAGTAGCTAAACACTGAGGGGAAAAGATATCTTATGTAAGCAAATAACACTACTGACCAGTTTTGAACTGAGTCACTGAAATATAATTAAAAGAATTTAAGACCCAATTTACAAATATATAGGTAACTTATGTAAACTCATATATACATATATGAGTTTATATATATATAAAATATGTGTATATATATAAAGAAAATACATTTGAATTTTCAAATATAATTCAACTGGCATATATAAGATGTAATTTTCTTCCCATCAGACCAAAAAAGGCTTTTAGAACCTCAAAATCAGACTATATTAAGAGCAGTTAAATTGTTTTCACTTTTAGACTGTATTAACACTGAATTACAATCATTACATCCTGATTGCTTCATATTTCTTTTCTCTATAATAAGGGTATTAATACCATGCTCATGCAATCAAATATATACATTGCTCCATTTGAACTCAACATTATTAAATGTAACATTAAGGGATTTTCTAATTGATTTCACAAAGAGTAGCAGGCATTTTCACTCCAGAGTACTCTGTCTTCAGGAGCTTATTCAGTAGAAAGACATCAAGAAACAAACATGGACAATTCAGTGTTATCAATGGGGAAAAATACAGGGGCTTTACGGAAACTCCTGCCTCCCCGATGAAGTGGTCAGCAGCAATTCATGGCCACCCCACACGCCACCTAGCCTCCAACCCTAAAGCAGGTATGCCGCTCCTCTCGCTGGAAAATCACCACTAGGCTTTCCTGTTTCATTACTTAATGCATACCCAGAAATAATACTAGTTTATTTGATATTTCAAGTCCATATACCTCACAATTGCTATCATAAATTTAGTTCTCTCTGGCCATTATAAGAAAAAAAATCTACCATTTATTCAATGTAAGATCAAATTTAAATATAAATTAAGCTTGATCTGTTAAAATAGCAAGAATATGAAAACATTAAGTAGTGTGAAGTTTTAATTCAGGGTATTTGATTTAAAGTAGTTAAAAATAATAGTTTCTATTCCTTATAAAAATGCAAACCAACTTTAGGCTAGGAAGTTGATATTAAAATCTGATCATATTTTAGACCATTAAATCCTACAACTATAAAGTCAGCAATCCAAGAACAGCGCATCCAGGGAAACAAAGTGCCTCCGAATACTCACCCATGTTCCTAAGATAAGGCAACAACGTGACCCTTGGATGGGACACGGTTCAAACACATGAAGTTGGAAGACACAGAAGTTAGTTAGGAGACAGGAGATTGATTTTTAATGTTGTACGGAATTTATTTCTGTGCTCTCAATATGCTAGTATTATTAACACATTCATTATAAATCACAACTTCTGAGCAAGCTAACTCGGATCAGTTATCTGTTAACGTCACAAAGCTCTAAAGGATCAGACGAACAACTTACTGTTTGGCTGGCTCAGGGAATCTTAGCTCTTCTCTGTTCTTCGTTTCTATCTTCGGCTCCACAGGCGTGAGGACCAGGGCGGCACATGAGACTACAGAGTGGTAGGAATCCTCCCGGCAAACTGTTTTTATTAAAAGGATTCATTGTAAATGTCAAAATTATTTATTAACCATTCTCACTTTCCCTTTTTCTCTTGTTTTATTTTCAGTCAAATTAAATAGATGACTAAACTAAAACATTATTACTTATCCTTAATTATCATTTTCTAAATTAAGTCTTCACTCACTAGTTGTAGGACCTTATGCATTTTCTCTTTTTTTTAAGCCGCACAGTGAAAAAGGTATTGCCAACACCCTACAGTCCTTCACTAAAAAAAAAAAAAGCTTTTCATGGAAGAATGAAACGTAACAAATAATTTAGTAGTGAAGTCCCATCATCTTTCCAGTAGAAGTAATTATACAAGGGCTGAAGTCATGTGTCATCTTAGAATTCTACCTACCACGACTATTCCTATAAATATATAGTGATATTGCACTGTAGTTTTAATTTATATTTTCCTGATAACTAATAAATTGAATATATATATTCAACCCTTGCTTTAAATGATTCTGATATGCACAAATTTCAGTTACATGGTTTAGTTAAATCACATCAGACACCACCAAAAATATGTTTCAAATTCCAGTTAGCATGGTATATCAGCTGTAATTGTATAAAGTACCAACTTCTCTAATAGCTCTTCAGTCCACAAATCACTATACAAATAAGAGATGTGCATCATGACCAGCGACAGTACTCCAAAGTAAGTCCTCAAGCCCAAGTTACACCTTTTTTTTAGTGAATAGACCTTAAGCCAGAATTAGGAGATACAGAAGAAATGTCTGTAAGGGGACATTTTGAAAGAGCCTTGGAACAGAGCAGAATAAGTCTCAAAATGCACTGATGTCTCACTCCATTCCAATAAGGGTAGATATATATTAGAAGTACAGCCCTTTGCCAGTAAGTTAAAGAATATGATAATATGTGTCAATTATTAAAAATCAGTCTTTTAAAATATATTCTTTTATAAGTTCTGTTACAATGACAGTAACCAAAATGATATAGGAATAAAATTACAACTGCAAAATGTCTTACCACTCAGGTCTTTTTTATTGTTTTTTTAATGAACAATAGCATTTCACTTAAAAATATCACAAATAATGTAATTTTTTCATATTTCAAATATGCTCATATTGATAAATGATTTCATTATCTGTATTGCACCAAATAAGAATTTCATTCCAATAACCAGAGTGTAATCAACTTGCTCTTTGACAGCAGACAGATAAATGATAGAGAGATGGAGAGATAGATAATAGAGAGATACAAAGATAAATAAGTATAGCAGGATCCAGTAACTGTCTTTTTAAATGACAAAATGTTGACCTACCATGAAATACCTGTTTTCAAAACCTTCAATAAATCCATGTGCATTTATTATTGAGTTATTTTAATTTTTTTAGATTAGACTTTACACCTTTTTCAGTAAAATAAATTATTTTTATAAGTTTATGTTATCTGAGTATGTGAATAAGCCCTTCCTTTTCTTTTCCTGCTACGTCATCTTTCATTATTGTTCTATTAGAGTACTACCCATTTTTAAATTTACCTTAAGATTGTAGTTTTTTATAGAAATATATTAATATTATAGAAATATACCAATATTTGGCTGTATAAGAACAAAAAAACACTATATAATAGTAGGTGAGTCAGATTTTCAAAGTATCCTAACTAAACAAAACATGATAATCCTTAAAATAAATGATTCCATTTATTGTCTCCCCATGTTAATACCAAGGGATCAATGGTTATGTACCTTTCTCCAAAAGCACTGCAATCTATCCAGTTTCCCATAACTTTAATTTTTCTACAATTGTGCAAAGATCAAGTTTAGTTTCTTAAGAGAGATAAAAGTGCCACTGCATTTGTAATAACAGTGATAATGACTGTAGTAATTTATAGTAAACATTTATTGAGTTTTCTGTATCAAGCACTGTAAAAACCTTTTTAAGTGTACTATTTCCTTTAACCCTCACAATAACATTTTTGGGATTATTTATTTATTTATTTATTTATACATACAGAAATGTGAAGATATGAATAAAATGCTCATACAGCTACTAAGTGACTAATCCAGGGCTTTAAACCAAGTCTCTCTGATTGCAAAGTCCATGCTTTTACCTACTGTTGATAAAAATTCAGATCACAATTAGCCAAGAGGAATAAAGACTTATGGACATTAAATCACAACTAGCTGTTCAATTCCCAAAGATCACTTTCATGCATACTAATGTTACAGGATAGTGAAAAGCTAGAAAAATTCCAAGGCAGGAGGAATAGGGAAACTGAGACAAGAACATTAAACGAGGCCAAACAGTTTGGCAGCCTGCAGCCAGCTTGTAAATAAATAGCAAGCCCTTATCTTCCCCCAGCCAGGGACACTTGAGAGCAAACAGTTAATGTCTCTCCAAAGATTGCAGAGAGGAGGGAGGAAGGGGAAGGAACAGGGCAGTCTTATCTCATCCCACTCCCTACACGGAAAAGCCAGTCTGGGGCTGGGCAAGATAAAATTGCCAGGCGCTTCTCACAAATTCTGGGGAGGCCAGAAAAAGTAAAAGGGGGACCTTGGAAATTAATCTGTACCAAGATATTTGGCAGAGGAATTTTAAAATCTATAGACAGAAAAGTACATAAGGCAAAAAACCCCTGCCTTACTCGCCCTTCAGGTTAGCTGAGAGCCCATCCGTGCTTCATAAGCCAGAGGTATAGATTTGTCTGCCTTGATCCCTTAACAAATTTGTGTATTTTACTTTCTTAATAAATTACTTTCTAAATAAACTGGCTTTATCACAATGCAACCATCTGTTGTTAATCATTTGAATTCATTCATATGGCATGAGAAGAACCGAGGCGGGGACAGCCCTCTCCCTCTGACTCCCTCTGTCCAATCGCACCTCTCTGGCGTCTGTGAGAGGTGCCTGTAACATCAGCAAATAATTACCCTTCCGGTGCTCATGTACCTAAGTAATTAGGAGCATATTTTTCAGATTTAAATCATGTTAGTGTACAGTATTAGAAATATTATATTGAGACATAAACAGAGAGTCCCCTGGCCTCAGTGTGCTGAACTGTCACAGTACAAGCAGAACATAAAATGACTGCTGGACCACATTACCTCACTACCGCTAACCTTTCCTACAACCAGCAAGTTGGTTTCATAATCCCCATTTTACAGAGGAGAAAGCATATGGGTTCAGGGATATTAGCCAATTTTCCACACAGCCAGTTAGTAAGTAAAAGGGAAAATTTACAGATTTTAGCTCCCAACTCTGTATCCCTACTCATCACGCTCTCTCTGTCCACTGTGATGAATGACAATTATCATGCAAGAGATGAAAAAATATAGATATAACTTTATATAATTATATAATTCCTTTATATATAAAAACGCACACAAATGTATACATCTTCGCATATATTCAACACGTGTTGAATGTAAATTATATCTGTAAATCTAATAAAAAATAAGAATTCCTCTTCCTGTTTCTAATTTTGAGGATTTTCATCCTATAAAATAACATTTTCCTTGACTATAAAGGCTAATATAGTAAGTGCTAGTTCATATATTGCTTATATATAAAACATGCATATATGCATAAATATATAATATGTATTACTATTACATAATTCTCTAAATACATATGGCATTGTAAGTGACAGATGTATCATTTTTTTTTATGGTATAAACATACTAGACTTAGAATCAGGACATTTGATTCTGTTAAATAGATCTGATTTTAACTATTTATGTGACGTCAGGTCTCAATTTTTTTGATCTAATACACTGAAGACTAAAAATTAGATGATTTCTAATTCCTTTATAGCTATGAGCTCTTAGCTCAGTTTTTTTGTTTTTGTTTTTGAAATACAAGTGGTACTCAAAAATGTGCCTTCATTCACAATGGTCACATCATTGCTAGGCTAAGTATAATTATATTTTCTAGCTTCAGCCATACTTTTGAGCCATAGTTTTCTGCTGAAGATTCATAACAACAAATTTATAATTATCTGCCTTTTATTTAGAATTTTGCTTGTTAGATTTTCTTAAAAGGCAACGCAAATTAGCTTCTAGAAAAGGGCATTTTCATTTATTTCGTGATCAATAATCCCATTAATTAAGGCCTGGCATCTCCCCTAATGTAACTGATTGTGCTGGTATACAAAAGTAGAACCACAATCCTGTTGGTAAGAATTGTTATATTTTTCTTTTGTTATGAACCTTACCTGTGTTTAGTCTTGACCTCTGTAAAGTATATCTTATATGCAAATGAAAATATAATTTTTTACTACTCTATGAGATCCTGGATATTGAATTTTTTGTACTTTGACTTAGGAACATTAAAATCCACTTAAAGTAAACAAAGTATTTAAGATTAAACAAATTAACAAAAATTAAAATAGCCTTTGTGTTTAACCAGTTTCATAGTTTCTAAACAACCTATCAACTCTTTTAAAGCAGGCATTAGCAAGGGATATTTTAACTATATCATGAGCCTCTATCATTCACTGCCTAGGAGAAAAATTTAATGTTGATTGAAATTTTAAGTATCATTATCTGTGGCCGCCATATATTACACAGCTTAAGCGAAAGACAGTTAACTTAAAATGTTGTCATATTTATGATATGCATAAATCAGCACAAATAAAACACTTAATTTACCATCACTTGATGTTCCCCACCCTCTTGCAAAGATTCAAACTTAATTACAAGCCGAAAGAATAACTTTTACTGGCCTAGTGGTAACTTAGAAGACGACCATCCTATTATCCCATTACCCTTATATTCAAGAGATAAACATTCCATGAAATCCATCAACAGAAAGAGCACTATATAGGTGTAAATTTGGTTAGTTTCTTCCTCAATTAACGACGACAGGATCCACATTTTAACAGATGAGAACCCTTCAGAAATAAAGCTTCTTTGGGAGAAACAGGACTTCTGGTTCCTATATTGTATACTTTCCTTTCTCTAAGAAGTAAACGAATTTAGAATTGAACAGATCAGTATCAGCAGTAAATACTAGGATACTTTTTAAATTTCCATTATGTTATTATTGAATAAACAGAAGCTTACAAAAGCTGGCAGAAAACTGTCTGAGAAAAATATTAGCCCGTTTGCATTTTCCCTGCTCCTCACCAATATAAATCTGCTGTTGCTCCTGCAGTTGGTGAGGCTGAGTGAGCTCCAGCACCCTGAGCTTGTGAGCTACCTGTAACGCTGCTTCTGCATTACATTCAAACGTCAGCATTTATTTTGATTACATTAATGGAACATAATAAAAAGGAAGAAGAGAGACAATGAGAAAACTGATCGTCCTGACCTGAGACCCCTAAGGTGCTAACCACAATCGCCCAGAGGCCGGGAGAGCCGCAGGCGCAAGGAGAAGGGAAGAATAAAGCGGAGGGGGCGCTGGCCGCAGGTGGCGAGGGCGGCAGCCCAGCGCGGCTAAACTCGCATGGCTCCTTCAAATGACAACTTTGAGCACAGAGTTCCCCTGCAGAGAAAACCTCTACCAAATCCCCAGCTACTCACAAATGAAGCTCAAGCTCCCTAGTGTGGGAAACAAGCCTCCTCCAATCATGGGCCACCGGCGTCACCTCCCATCCCCGCTGCCATCGCACCAGGTACCTGCAGTGTCCTGAGCACCCTGTTTCTGCTACTCCACCCAAACCACTCTCCTGCCAGAAATGCGCTGCTTCCTTTCTTTTTCAGTCCTACAAACTCCTCCTTGTCCTTTAAAACTAAAGTCAAGTGTTATTTTTTGAGCTTCTGTTGGGTTTTAGTAGTTGCTGTGGTTCCTAAAGCAGCCACAGCACGTTCTAAAGACTTGGGAATTTTACGTCAGAGTGAGGCTATGAGCCTGGAAAATATTATG
The DNA here is from genome assembly GCF_054644295.1 of Miniopterus natalensis. NCBI lineage: Eukaryota > Metazoa > Chordata > Mammalia > Chiroptera > Miniopteridae > Miniopterus > Miniopterus natalensis. Next base: position 151,012,112 of record NC_142081.1, read on the forward strand.
GCCCCATTTTCCATGTGAAAGTTATCTAGATATAGGAAAGGGTTAAAATTCAGCTTCCCAATTAAAAATTGAGAAGGCCAGAATTACTGAAGTACTAGAAACTAGTAGTACATTGTTCTTCTATTGGCTTCTTTAATCACTTGCAATACTGTTTTCATATAAAAACCAAATGTCAAAAATACTTTCACCTAATTTCCAAGAACAAAATAAAAATGAAGAAGAGAAAGGAATGAGAAAAGCTTGTATGTTATCTGCATCACTAACTTAAACTAAGATTCTTGTAAGAACTTGGCAGATATGACATAAAATTCATATGAGAAAACAAAAGACAAAAATAAAACTAAAAAACTGATTCAACCATAGTTGTGAGTGAAAGGTTGCAAATTCAACCTTTTAACCATCAAAATACTAAAAACCTGAAAATGGTAACAATTTCCAAGAGGATATATGGTAAAACTGTTTCCCATACGCAGCTGTTGACCTATAATTCTATCTTATATTCTTTACATATAATTTGCCGGTACATATCTAGACATTCAAAATTATGAACACTCTTTTATCCCAAAATTCCATTATCTGCTTTCTTCTATAAAATTAGAGTTCAGTTTTTTATGTAGAAGAGTACATATTAGGACATTATAAGAAAAAAAGATACACAACTATCAAAAGCCTGACATCAAGCAAATTTTCCAAAAATTTGTTGTACTTTATTTTTGAGATTACAGCACTATGGTCAAGAGCCTGGCTATGGAAATCATACCATCTAACTTGCTGGATAATCCACTGATTTCTTTCAATAACTCCAAAATATTCAATGATGTTTTAATAAAATTATTAAATAGTATTTATTGTGTAAAGTGTATAAAGTGTGTGTGAGACACTATGCTACTATTGGTACTACTGCTATTATCATGCTATAGATGAGAAAACATTAACAATTTTAATGTCTTGGTATTATTGGAAAAACAGTTTTCACATCAAGAATCCCCAGAAAGGGTCTTGGGGAAACTTCAAGAGTCTGCTTACCAGGCCTTATGAACTATTGGTCTAAGAAGGTCATAATGGTAATTCCATCTCCTAGAAGATAAGTCAATAATAAGCAATTTGATTATAGCTACAGTCCATAGAATTGATCAAAGGGTTATGTGGAAGGTGTTTATAAAGAAAAAAGAGGAGACAAGGAAGCCCCTAAGTTATCAACTCTTAGCAACTAAAAGAATAGACTTAGTTGCTGAGATGAGTAAGACTGAAAAGAGCAAAGTTTCAGGGGCTAAAGAGCAAAAAAGTAGGAATTTGGTTTGGGATATATTCCAGCAGCCTAATAGATATCCAAGTGAAGATCTTAAGTAGATAGTTAATATATGTGTCTGGAGTACAGGAGAGACTTATGAGCTGCAGATAGAAACCTGGAAGCTGTATGCATTAACCAACACAGAGCTAGGAGACTGGATAAAATAATCAAAGGTACAGGTATAAGCAGAACTTTTTAAAGGTCTGGGAACTGAGCCTAAGAACATAGCAAATATTTAAAGAATATGGAGATGAGAAGCAGCCAGCAAAGGAGATTTTTGAGGCAGACAAAAAAACAAATATAGATTCCTGGAAATCAAATGAAGAATTCATGGAAGTAGGAATAATAACTCATATTTACTGAATGCTTAAAATTTTAATATTCAATATTCTTTGTTTAATATAGTCCTGAGATATATCTTATGATTTAGATATATATTTTGCTCACTTTACTATAAAGAAAATATTAAAATGTGGTTGAGTAGTTAAGTTCACAGAGTTAGTACCAAAACTGGAATTCAAAAAGAGGTGTGGCTGATTTCAGATTTCAGTGATTAATCTTAGACAGAAAACACAATAGGTGGTTGTGAAGGACAAAAGCTAAGCCTCTCCCTTTTTCTTTTAAATTCAAAAGAGTACATTTTCTTTATAATTGTCTCTAAGACTTTATTTTTTTTAGTAAGAAGATTCCTACTGTGTCAATATTTTAGAAGTTTAATGTCACAAACTTTAATTATTATGTAATAATTAAAACTGTACCCATTTGTTCTTCTAAAACACCACTTTTAGGACCTTTTATGTGCCCAAATGCATTTATTCTCCAGTAATATTCATGACTGCCAGACCCATGGGAAGATCTGGGGGTTCCCGGATGAGAAAGGTGGGCTGGCCTGCAGCAGAGCTACCACAGATGCCGGGGGACCAGCCTTAGTGTCCATGGACCTGTCCACATGCTGAAGAGGGTCAAACAGGAAGATATTTTGGAGGAAAAGGGCAGGGTCTTTTGGTAGCCATAGACAGGGGGTCCCCCCAAAACTGTATACATTCCAATGGGTTAAATCTGAAAAGAAAGAAACATCAATTGAGCTATCAGCTTTAAAGCGTGTATACATTTTGGGGGGACACCCTACACATTTACCAGTGATGCATTAACGTTACTCTGAGGTAAAAGCAAATGTTCTTTATTTCAGTTAGATCATATGTGCTCAGCCAGGGCAACCACGAGCCTACAATACTGCATGAAACTAAGCTGGAAGGTGGGTGAAGACGGAGGGAACATGAGTGCTACACCAAAAAAAACCACCGACCGCTACCACTTTATTTCTTACACACTCTCAGGTACTCAAGGGAGGACTGCTAAAACCCCATCATCATCTAATGACCACTAAATCAGTGGGACCCAAAGACCTTAAACACTAAGAAACAGTGCGCAGGAAACTGACATAGGATTTCATTACTTTATTTTTTCTGGAGCTATCAGTAACGGGACTCGCCCTGCACTAAAACCCTTCAGTGTACTATTCCTATCCAAGTCGGGCTCTTGGGCAGCTTTTCCAGAGGCTTACAGAATGCACTCTAAAGGTGAATCATTGGGCTTTATTTTATGCATTCTTTCTAGCCATACTAATTCCTCTACAGAGTTAGTACAAGGTAACCTTAACTTCACTAACAGCTGAGATTTCAAGCAAAGGCCTAGTTTTCTTCCCCGATTAAGCTGTCAGCAGTAGAGATGTGTTTCTGTGTTGTCATGACAGTGGTTTTTGTCACCACCCTTACTTTAAGGTCCTGTCATCAGATTTGTCTATGTGAATATACAGCCAAGTTAATTTAAAAGATTCCTAAAATGAAGGGTTTTGTTTTCATAAAGTATATGAAATGACTCACTGCCATCTTACTTGATGTGACACTTCTTGATAGTTGCAGTGTAGGCTCTTGTTCTGTTGCTTTTCTCTGCTCACGACTCTCTTATGCTCTCCAACTAGTTATATCTATTCATTTAGACATTTCTCAGATTCTTATGATTATATTCCACTTACTCCTCTATTTTTTTTATTTGAGGATTATTTTATTGTTAATTGTCTTGTCTTCTGTTTCAGAACACCAGGTACAGAAAGACTAAAGGCAGAGTTTGGTGTAAGTGCTTAATCAGAGAGCAACAGGTACCCTTCAAAACAGCGATGAAATCTAATTTCCCTTATCTAGTTAGTCAAGGGGGCTAACAAGCTCCCAAAAGGGTGGTCACCAGAAGTTGAAAAGACAGTTGTTTTATCTTCTGTTACTCCTCTATTTTTACATTTACTTCACTGGAGAGTTAAGTCGGATACCTGAGTGGATTCAGATAGCAAAGCGTGTGCATTGTAGGAAATCATTTCTTCCTTTGGGCTAGGTAAAGACCTGAAAATAAGCATAAATCATTCATCTCTATAAACTGAGCCTCTAGTAAATTAAAAACAAGCCATCAGTTTTACCTTTTAAGAACTCTGGTTGTTTGACCTGAGAAAAATCAGCTGCAAGGGTGTTTTCCCTCAATATCACTATTTTTATACCAATCCTCTACGCATCACACCCTCCAAGGAAATGTAAACTATTAAAATGTGAGCATTTAGTAAACTCTCTTTTCTTTAAACCAGCACTAGAGAGATAAAGTTAAAAGTCCATGAACATCATTCCTTAAAATTAAAACAAATTCCCTGAGTTCTATTTTTCTACTCATAATCTTTTTTCTTCTACAAAAGAGATCCTCTTCTCCTTAAAACAATTTTACTTAGCCTAAACTTAGATTTATGAATGTAATAAAACATGAAAAATATTATTTCCATTTCCAATGTTTTATAATGCTCTCTGGATTTCTGCTCTTGCTGAAACTTGTTATCAATAACATACTGAAATGTCTTCAAATCCTTTACCAGCTCAGAGAACTTCAATAGGAGAGCACTTACAGTATAGCCTAAGACCAAATGTGTCAGCTGCAAAAGGTCACCTTTCTAATCATTAGTCATTTATTACACACACACACACACACCACATTTATTACAGAGTTTTACGTATTACCTCCTGGAGAAAAGAGAGCATTTGACACATAAACATAGGAATCACATACTTTATGGTAAGAAAGAAAATCTCGAAAGGAAGTTAGCTGTATGGCGTTCACAGGCGGTGAGTTCTGCTGTACTTCTGAAGCAGTGCTACTCCCGAAACACTAACCAGGGTGGCTGCCAAAACAGTTAACTATTCAAATCCCTGAGAAGCAATAAGAACTGTCAATAATACTGGACTTAGCTATGTGACATATTTTAATTTACATATGTTTTTAATTTACATATGTACTAAGATCATGTGGACTGATTTTCTTTTTGATGAATTTCAGAGTTTCTACGAGAGAGGTAAATGCATATAGACTCTGCATGCACAAAGGCAGAAATATCCTTGAAAATGGATTTTGACATTGCCACAAATGATTTTTACCTCCTTCTTACATTTTTTATCTTTTTGTAATAGTTGGGATCACTTTTTTCCCTTAAAGGGAATACATCAGCAACAGAAATTCAAATGTTAGATATAACTGGATATGTAAATATTCATCTTCACAATTTATCAGAAATTCATTTAATGTATAAAATAAGCCCAAATTGTAACTACAATCTAATTAATTTTTTAAAAATCTTACTAATTAAAGAAAGAAATGCCAATTGAAACCCTCTTTGGAACTGTACCAGGTAGAAAATATAATTAAATAGCTACCAGAATTTAAAATATTTTTGAAATGTGTTGAAGACATGAACTGTTTGGAAGGCATCTGCAGCATCCACTATGTACACCTTTTCTTTTGGATATCTATTTGGTTTTCAAGTCCTGGTCCATAAAGATGGGAGATTTTCCTGATACTTCCCATTCCTGGACATTAGAATTAATTATGCTTTTTTTTATTCTTTCAGTCTATTGTTTGATTTTCATTTAATAATGGATTCATTGTCCTATCTTACCTACTGGGATATTCAGGTGGTAAAAATACAATGCAATACACAGATGATGTATTATAGAATTTTACACTTGAAAATTACATAATTTTATTAACCAATGTTATTGGTTAATAAATTTAATTAAAAATTTAATAATAAAATATGTAAAAAAAAAGAATTAAATGTGAGACAGTAAAGATGTTTGCCAAACACATAATGTCTGTGGAAATAATGTGAAATATAAATCATTAATTCTAAAATGATAAAGTTTATTTACTCTGACCTCTACCACCTTTATTCCCAGTAAAGAATTAAAAAAATGAAAACTAATACACTAATACATTAAGCCATCTAAGTCACACATTTGTCAAACATAAATAAAAATCGTTCTGCTTAAATTTTGACAATCCACATAATCTCTATCAACATGATATCTTGTTTTTTATTGTCGGAATAATTTTCACTCTATAATTTTTTGAACTGTATGTCTTTATCTGCTTATGTCATTTAAAATACAGTCTGAAATCATTCCTTTCTCTAACATCAAGTCACCAAGGGCAGTTTGATGCAATTTACAAATAGTTTTCTGACAGCATTTTCCAAATCCCAGGTGGTATTTCAAACCCTCTCCACAAATACTATTTTATAACTCAGCAATAAAAAAAGCTGTATTTTCTAGAAATGTAAATGCATACACCCTTAATCCCTCAAATCTCATAGTATATATGATTGTAAAGATTACATGGGAAAACTCACATTTTAAACATATAGGTAGTTTACTAATTTAAATGTCTATCATCTGACCAATTGCCAACAGGCTGTGTCATCAAAACATCTCTTCATATAAACTAGTGAGCCTGTGTCTGTATAATAATATAAGGACTTACACAATGATGATGTGGTTACATCTTTTTTCATCAATATTTCACTTTTGACCCTAATTCCTCTGAAAGTGAACACGAAACACTTTTTAAAGCAGTATTTGTTCCTTTTTGTTAATAGATTTTATTTTTAGAACAGTTTTAAATTTACAGAAAAATAGCAGATAGTGCAGAGAATTCATATATCCCCCTACACACAATTTACCCTATTATTAACATCTTATGATAGTATAATACATTTGTTACAGCTAATGAACTAATATCGATACATTATTATCAACTAAAGGATATGGTTTATTCAGGTTCCCTTAGTTTTTACCTAATCTCTTTTTCCTGTTCCAGGATATCACAGTACATTTAGTTGCCATGTCTCCTGTGATACTGTTATTTATAATAATAAATATGTATTACACAGTAGTTCTGACATCTAGCACTGAGCTCCTAAAACACCTGGAATTCCTTAAGCAATTGGAGTGCTAAAGATGAATTTTGTTATGTCAATGCGGTGACTCTGGAATGCCCTTAGACTACCTAAAGATGGGGATTGGTCACCAGAAGAACCAACCATATGATTAAAGGGTTAGACTTTCAGCCCCATTCCCCTGACATCCAGGGATGGGACAGGGCTTGGAGGTTGAATTGATAACCAATAGGCAATGATTTAATCAATCATGTCTATGTAATGTAGCCTCCATAAAATCCCCAAGGGCAGGGTTTGCAAAGCTTCCAGGTTGGAGAACCAGACACTTCCATGTGCCACCATGCTGGGCCCCAATCTCTACAAGGAGAGAGGCTCCTTTGTTTGGGACCTTACCCTATGTATTTCTTCATTTGGCTGTTGATTTGTACCTTTAACATCCTTTGTAATAAATGGGTAATTAGTGAGTAGATGGGTTTCCTGAGTTCCGTGAGCAGTGCTAGCAAATTAATAGAACCCATGGTAGGGGTCCGGGAACCTCTGATTTATAGCCAGTCACAAGGACAGCTAACAACCTAGACTTGCAATTGATATCCTTAACTGGAGAGGGTTATTGGAACCTTTGATTTGTAACTGGTATCCCAGAAGCACACGTAACCACCTGGGTTGCAACTGCAGTCTGACGTGGAGGGTGGTCTTATGGGACTAAGGCCTCAGTCCCAACCTCCAGGTAAGTAGCGTCAAAGTCGAGTCAACTTCTCAGACACCCTACTAGGGTCCAATAATCGCTTGTTGGTGTGGAGAAACCTAAGCATACACACGTTAGAACTGAGTCTAGCAACCTCATCTATCTCCGTAGGCTTCCCTTGGCTGTGACAGTTTCTCAGACTCTCCTTGTTTTTGATGACCTTACCAATTTTAATGAGCACTGGTCAGGTATATTGTAGAATGCTCCTCCATTAGAATTTGTCTGGTATTTTTCTCATGATTAGACTGAGGTCATGGGTTTTAGGAGGAAGTTTATGGAGGCAAAGTGCCATTTTCATGACACCATATCAACAATACAATGTTTGCCAGATGTCTCTACTGTAATATTACTCATTTGTTTCCCCAACCATGCCATGTTCTTCAGGAGGAAGGCACAAAGTGCAGCCCACACAGAAGGGGCGGAAGTTATACCCCTTCCTTTAGGGTAGAGTATCTACATAATTTATTTGAAGTAAATGATAATTTTTAATAAATAAATATATTTACTTTGAATAAAAGAAAATAAGGCCTGGCCAGCATGGCTCAGTGGTTGAGCATCAACCTATGATCCAGGAGATGATCTCTGTTCGATTCCCGGTCAGGGCACATACCCGGGTTTCGGGCTCGATCCCCAGTCGGGGGTGTGCAGGAGGCAGCCGATCAGTGACTCTCTCATCATTGATGTTTCTCTCTCTCTCTCTCCCTCTCCCTTCCTCTCTCTGAAATCAATAAAAACATGTATATATATAAAACGTAAGAATATGGTATGAACCTAATCCTCCAGGTTGATTACTCTACACTACTTAATATTTTCAATGTGACTTCTATTTCTCTAAAATGAGAGCATAATCTTGCCCCGTCCAAAAGCACTTTGTCTAAATAATTAATAATCTAGCAAATTTCTGATAAATAGGATTGGCTTTATAACAAACATGAAATGGTTAAAGAGAAGCATATTTAGTTACAGGCATTTTTTCTTTATAAAATATACTTGAAATGCCTCATGATCTATAACTATTCTCAGAGATTTCCAATCAAATATTGTTATAGATCAGTGAATTGCATCTCAATGCTTTTATAAAGATAACATTTTTATAACATATGTTTATTATTACATTTTATAATGAATTTACACATTCAGTATTCATTGCTTAATTCTTTCTGGTATCTCCTTTCCCTTCCCTTTATATTTCTTTCATCTACCCCCAACACACACACACACACACACACACACACACACACACACTCAACTATTTCTGTTCAAAACAACAAAAGCACAGAGCATGTCTATGGAAACAGAGTATAATACACCCACCTTTACTACAGTCTGTGAACATGTTTTAAAATATTCATTGAACTCTATTTTAATGCACAAAATAAAATACTGATTTACAGTACAAGCAAAACAGAGTTCAATTTGATTTTAGTTACACACAAATTCACTTCTATGTCAATGTTTCTAAAATATATTTACCCAGAGAGGTTCTTTCTTCTATTCTTTCACAACCACAAAAATTTAAATGTATACTTTTTGTTATTAATTCTCCAATTCTCATGAGATAGGCAGTTTCCTGATAGCTTTAACATTAAGAGAAAGATATAAATTATATTTAGTATCTGTCTAATTTTGCAGATACTAAGCTAAATAGCATCTACCATGGCATGAGCGGCATTCCTATGCAGGCATCTGAGGCTACACTTAGTACTAATAAACAGCCAAACGTGTGAGAATAAGTCCAAAGGCCTACGGCAAGAGCACTGAGGTATTTATAGATAAACCAGGCAAGCACAAAGCATCTCCTAAAGTAAGTACATATATGACGGGTCATAAGGTCTGTCTCCTAGGAGACGACATTCTTTGGGGGCAACCTTGATTCACCTTTATCAATTACCTTCACTTAAGACATCATGCTCACATTCTGGTTTTCATATTATTTACTTAATGTCTAGTATATTGAAAATGCATGTGTATTTTTATATAATTCTGTTACGAGTGTGTCAGAGCATTTCCTTTTTGGTTATTGGAATGATATGGGTCAGAATAAGATGGGAAAGTAGAAGGTGAAAAATCAAAAGGACAGGTTCCACTGTGAAATTTTGCCTAATAAAGCAACTCTGCATCTTGCATAACAGGTTAAAGCCTTTGTATTTTTAGCAAATTTATTCATCTCCTGAGGAGTATTGAAAATAGAAAACAGAAAAGTAAAAGTAAAAGATAAAGTAGCAAATCCATCGCTTGATTTCGGATCTCTGGGCATCGTATCTGTACACTGTGTCAGGCAGACCAGTCAGCGCTAATATCTGGCTAATATAACCAAGCCACAGGTACGCCTCCTACAGAAATGAGTTTCTGTTCCTCATGGCTATAATAAAAGCTAGATTGAAAAACGGGGCTGATTAACATTATATTCTAATCATTAAGAGTACAGTTTGCTTTATTCTAAAATAACAAAAATCTTATCATGCCTCTAAGCTCAAAATTAGCACATATAAATATATATTACTAAATATAATTAAAATCAAATTTAAAATACACTTGGAATCTCAGACCTACATCAAATCATGTGCATATACACTTAGGACCATAGAGTTGCTAAATTATTTCAATTTCTTTCCATTGGGTACTGAATGATGTTCATAAAAATCATTATTATAGGTTGAATTATACTTGTTGGATAAAATCAACCAGAAATTTTTAAACAGTATCACAGAAGAACCTTATAGTACATTATCAAGACTCGCAGTCACTTAAAGCTTTAACCTAAATTTTAATTTATAATATGCATTAATTTTATTAAACTATATATCTAAAATTAATTCAAAATGTCCTCTTCTACATTCTATTTTTTGTGAAATAGATGATAGTAAGTTATTCTACTCATGGATTTGAATTTCCTCATATATAAAGACTGTTAGATTAGAATATATCTAAGTTCCCTTCCTCTTCTAAAATAATATGCTTTTTAATAATGTTAATAATTTTTGTCCTAATTTTCCACTGTTAGAAAAAGAATCCTCAGAGAACTAAGCAGCTGAACTAGGGAAGAGTATCTGTATTAGATCCCACTACGACCAAAAATATGAACACATATTTGGCTACCAACACACAACAATGGCCCTCAACTTCTACAAGCTGGTTAGAAAGCAAGCTGCTTTAATCATTACTTTTAAAGGTTTGCATGTAAGGTTTACTTTTTTTCTGCAGATATATTACTTAATCTTATCTCATTAAAACAATTTTTAGATTATTTGAAAATATTTCAGATAACTTCATTGTTCAGAACAACCTGAAAACAATTCTGCTAGAAACAGAAGTACAGAGTTATTTAGAAAAGCATATTGCCAATGTCCAATTACTAAAACTATCATTCCTGCTTAATACTTTATGACAATTTTTATTGATGTTTATCAGCAGTCATAAATCTAAAGAGAACAAGTTATTCCTTTATTCAAATATTTATACATTTAGTATTTCATTTTACAGCAAAAGTCAGAAACAAAGTCTTACTTTGTTTTGGACTATTTAAAAACACTTGAGAAAAATAATAACGGGATTAAAAACTTTATGTATAATTCCCAAGTAATCTTTGCTTTTGAAAGGCTTATCTAACTCTGTTATCTTTCAGATCTAACTAAATATTTCTTTAAACTTTTCTTTCTATTGACTCTTGCTCATGGAATGCCTCCCCGCCGCAAGCTTCATTGTACTTTATTTACATATAGTCCAAGTACAATCTCCCCTAAAGCCTATCCCACCTACCACAGCCCGCAGAAAGATCTCTTTGCCCTGGATATCATATCTTATGTGTATTTAGCCCTTATTATCATTGCCTTAGTATTATATCTATTTTTTCAAGAGCACCTTACTGATGTCAAACAGATCAATGGTTTTCAAACTTTGTTTTAGCGGTTGAACACAAATAGTAAACAAGAAAGGAAAGAACATTTCAGGATGAGAAAGTGCTTGAACCATCACATTTATTCCCCACTTATCCTTTATGTAAAAGCTTAAATGTCACCTTCTCTGAAAGTCTTTTTTCACCAGCAAAACCGCCGTCTCCTTCCACTCACTGTACACTGCTCTTTTCCTCCTTAACAATTGTTTCAAGATAGAATTTTCCATTAGACCATCTGCTACGACGTCTTGTGTTTGATACTATAATTCTAGCATCTATAGTATGTACAGCTCCAATAAATATTTCCTGGAAGTCAATCTCATTAAGTAGAAAAAGTGGCAAGAAGCTTGGGAACTTTGTAAGCCGTGCTCAGGAAATTTTAATTTATAATGAAGGTAATGAGAAATATTTTTTAAAAAAACTGTAAATATATCAATGACCAATATCAGATTGGTGTGTTAGCACCCTTTGTGGGCAATGTGGAGAAGTGGCTAGAGGAGGTCACACTTAGAGATAAAGCAGGAGCAAGCACAGGTAATGAGGCAGAAACTAGATCAGCCTTCTAGCATCAGTTATGAGAATCCAGCTGGGAAGAGCCCTGCTTCTGTTGGGAAAATGTTCGGCGAAACCATTTTTGTGGGTGAAGCCTGTGCCTTTGGGCCTGTGAGCCAGCTGACACCTGGGAGTAGCCAGTGCAACCAACTGCTTTGTGTGAATTAAAGGAAGGAAGAAGATGAATTGCGAGAATTTGGAGAAGAATGTGGCTGCGGGAGAGAAAGGAGAGTCCAGGAGACAGAGCAAAATGAAACTCTTGAGTGTCCTATATTCTCTCACCTCCGTGCATTTTCAACCACAGCGCTCGTACTCACACTAAATGATTACTGCCCGTGTCTCCAAAATCTGAAGTTAAGTCAACATTAACCATGAACGTCTTTATGTGATAGAAAAATCTTGTAGGCTGGGGTAAGGAAGGAAAACTGAAAGAGATACTGATTTCTGCATTAAGCCTGGCAACAGGAGAAAAGAAAAGAAAAATGGCCCTAACTCCACTGGAGCCAGAGAAAGGGCCTCAAACCACCAACTGGGAAGAGAATTCGAGGAAAATGATGCTGGCCTAGTACAGCGTGAAGTAAGAGTTGTGGGGGGAAGGGTGTAGAGTCAAGAGGAGCTAAAAAGCAGACTCAAAGCTAGCAACAAAGTAACCTGAAGGAAAAAACAGGTGCAGAGACATGGAAGCATGGAACAGACTGAGGGGTCTCGAGGGGAGGGGAGGGGAGGGGAGGGGAGGGGAGGGGAGGGGAGGGGAGGGGAGGGGAGGGGAGGGGAGGGGAGGGGAGGGGAGGGGAGGGGAGGGGAGGGGAGGGGAGGGGAGGGGAGGGGAGGGGAGGGGAGGGGAGGGAAGGGGAGGGAAGGGGAGGGAAGGGGAGGGAAGGGAAGGGAAGGGAAGGGAAGGGAAGGGAAGGGAAGGGAAGGGAAGGGAAGGGAAGGGAAGGGAAGGGAAGGGAAGGGAAGGGAAGGGAAGGGAAGGGAAGGGAAGGGAAGGGAAGGGAAGGGAAGGGAAGGGAAGGGAAGGGAAGGGAAGGGGTGGAGAGGGGGCTGACCGAGGAACCTCCAGGCATCTGTGCACAGCCCGTGGCCACAGACAATACCGGCGGTGAAGGCCGGGGGCAGGGGGAGGGGGGCAGTGAGGGAGAAAAAGGGAGCCTCTGTAATACTTCCAACAATAAAGATAAAGCAAAAAACAAAACAAAACAAAAGATACCTGGGTTCCAATACCATCATGAAGAGAAAAAAAAAAAAGCTACCAAGACCCAGTTTCAAATTTTGTAGTCTGCATGATGTTGGTGTCATTCACGGAGAGAGAAATAACTAGGGCAAGAACAAATGATAAGGCAGAAAGAAAAAGGTTAATCTCGAATCTATTAAATCTAAAGCATGTAACCAACAATTTTGGATGAAAGTGCTAACAGACTGTTAAATACATGTATCTGTACATCATGAGTGAGGCTTGAACTGAAGGTAGCGACTTTGAGGTCAGTATTTCTGAGTGCTAATTGAAGTTGACCTCTTAAACCAAATTCAAAATCTCAATAAATCCTAATTTGTTCTCCCCCCCCCCAAAAACCGACCAAAGTTCAATGGAGGTGACATTCTCCCCTTAACCTCAGTAAAGAATAAACTGAGCCAGGTCTTATCAAAAGTTTGGGGAGCCAGCATTATCATGGCATCACTCAAATCTACTAATTACTCGGATAAATTATGGCTGTAATTTTGGTTATCCTAGCATACTAACATGTCTGGTTATAGAAAAGCTGGCCCTTTTAAGAATAAGAGGTAACCAATTCCACTGCTAGAAATTTTGATTAAGATGGAGAATCAAAATATAAATAAAAGGGGCAACATGCTATAGGAATATCTGGTAAAATGATGCTATTAAATTTTTATAATCCAAGGAATAGAAATCCTGTAATTGTTTTTAGTGGGTACAATTACAATTTAATTTGTTATAATAGTGTAAAATGTTATTATTTCTCTCTTTTCTACTCAGGCACTGTAGAAAATTATGTCTCATGTCAGTGGTTATTTTTCTTGTTGGTGTACAATTTTAAATACATAAATATTCTACTTCTTCAGAACAAAGACCAGCATTTGCTTTCTTAATTACTTGTTCATTTTGATAGTGACAGCTGATGTTGGCATTATTCAAGCAATTTTATGGAGATGTCACTACATAATTGTAAGAGGCCATGAAATTTTATATTGAGACACATATTTTCTTTCTAATTGCTCCAGAAAAACCATGCTGAATGAAAGAAATCTTTTCCTTTGACTATGCCCTCTACTGAACTTGAGCCACTGACTGTCCTTTTGCACAGCAGAAGTGAGTTTAGAATGGAAGAAAATGCTACAATAGCAGGTTACAAGTCAATTCTATGACTTCACTAAAATTGTTGTCATTTAATATTCAATTAGGTCAGAATGTGTAAACATTTTTCAACTGTAGTTGATTAGATTTTGAAAACTATTCTACCTAAGAGCCCTCTTTGTCGCTAAGCAATCTTCTTGAAGTATAGCAAAGTCTGACAGGCAAAACAGCCACGGGCACTTTTAAGTCCACAAATACAAATGATTTACTCCATTGGAAATTATGTGAAAAATAAAATAATTAATTGCAATTGTACTTGCTAAATGGAGCTAGCCAATTTCTTACCAACAGGCCTGTTTGTACTACAAAATAACAGCATGACCTTGAACAAGACCTCTTAACACTGCATATTCACAGGGAGCAGAAGCAGAAGGGGTCTACTTGATACGATTAGGAATTCTCTCCCAGTTATGGCCATTCTTCTGTCATTTAAGTACAGCATTTAACATAGTGAAATAAACACAGAAAATAATGTGCTCAGGTGAATGTCATATTTTCAACAAGTTTAATATTTTAAAAACTGGAATTAAAAAAATATAAGTTGATCAATTAGTGAGTTAATGAACTGGTCAGGCAAAAATAACAACTAAAATCATTAAAAATTTCAAATATCTTCACTGAAATAGTTATTACTGACAATTGTATAGTCATATGTTTAAGTAATATAATTCCTATACTCTATCAGTAAACCACAAATAAATTATTGCGTTTTCAAAGACAACGACTAGTGAACATTTATACACAACTCTTCCTATATCCATTCAGTCATTTGCAAGAACTTGGGGAAAGAAATAGGGGGAAAATATAAAAATTATATAAAATTTTTTAAATGTATTTTTAAATATATTCAAATTTTTGCAATACAGAATTCTTATAAAATGATACTTTCGGATACAGTTTATGAAGAACTAGAAATTTTCTCTTAACATATTAAAGAGTAAAAAAAAAAGTTTACATAGCTACACTTCCAAAGTGAATTACACAACTTACCATCTTATCAGAATAGGCAGAATATAACATTTTTCTTGATGACTCACGGCTATAATAATTTTTTAAATGCTATGGAGAAATATATTGCAATACAGTAACACTTCACTACCTGCTGATACAGATGGAGACCTGTGTTTGTACATTAAATGACTCCACAATGTTCTGCTTTATGACTTTGTGTACTTTTCAAAGAAGTTTTTTGCCATTTTCTTTTTTTTTTTTAATATGTCTTTAATGATTTCAGAGAGAGGAAGGGAGAGGGAGAGATAGAAACATCAATGATGAGAGTCACTGATCGGCTGCCTCCTGCACACCCCCTACTGGGGACCGAGCCCGAAACCTGGGCATGTGCCCTGACCGGGAATCAAACCTCGATCTCCTGGATCCTAAGTCAACTCTCAGCCACCGAGCCATGTAGGCTGGGCGCCATTCCTTTCCCTTTAGGCTTGCAGCCCTTATTTTTTACATTAAGCACATCTGCTTGAAGCAAACCTTTTCTCCTCTTGTAGGATGCTACTATGATTTTCAATAGCTTTGGAAACTATGTTAAACAAATATATTAGAATTGTATGTAAAATTAGAAGCAGCAAGGTCTAGAAAGATAGTGAAGAACCTGTCATTTAATGTTAAGATCTGGGTTAATATGAGCTGTGTGAACTTCAATAAATATTTTAACTATACAGTATTTGCTTACTTCACTGTACTGGGGATATATTAACGCCTATTTCAAAGTGTTATTGTGATCATCTGATGAGAAGATAGCATATTGAAAACCTCTTGTAAGACTGTAAAGCGGAATACAATTGTTCACAGGATTCCTATCGTCATCATCAGAGCGAGATTGCCATCTAATGGCTACCTAGCAGATAGCAGGAGCTCTAACCCTTTCAAAGCAGAAATGGTAGGAGCATGGAACAGACTAAGAATCTCGGAGGGAAGCAGGGGAAGGGGAGAGATTAACCGAGGACTTTATATGCATCTATGCAGAACCCAGGGACACAGGCGACCGTGTGGGGAAGGCCTGGGTGTGCGGGGGGTGCCGGGTAGAAGGACTCAATGGGGGGGAAAGAGGACGTCTGTAATACTTTCAGCAATAAAGATAAATTCAAAATAAATAAATAAAAATAAATTCAATTGTGTGATAAGCACATAAAAAAAATCAATAGCACCAGCTAATCAAAACCAAAAAGTAACAACTAATGCTCCCATTTTCAGATGAAGAGAGTGAAACAGAGAGATTAAATAATTTGCTCAAGTTTACATAGCCTAGTTGTTGGCTGAGATTTATCCAGAGTCCAGATATCTAGCTACTATATTAGACTTCTAAAATTAAGTGTCAGAATGAGGAGGTAGGCCGAGGGGAACGGTGGTGTGAAGGGGGCAAAGGGGGACATAGGTATTACTTTGAACAATAAAGATAATTTTTTTTAAAAAATTAAGTGTCATATATTTCTTAGCTTTAAACAATCAAATTGAAGATACCTTAGACATACCTTTTCTTACCCAGATATACCAAAGTTCCAAAAAATCTATAGTTTATTTTTATAATTTTCCCTGTGTGAATGTAATTGTACACTGCCATTCATATTAGCAAAGCCACTAGGGATTCATCTCTGCTCTGCTGTGCTATAACCCATTAAAAATTACCTCCTTAATTAATAGGCACAGGAGGAGTTCCTAACTCACTGCAGAATTTTATGCTGCTTGTTCATCAAACTCAAAATAATTTAGCAACTACCTAATTAATTTTTAATTGATATCACTGGGCCATTACTTCTCCATTTGCATCTGAACATATACCAAGAGATACTGCCCTAGGTGTTTTTAGATATAAGTTCTGAAGTAAATAACAAAACCAATAGAAAAGTTCTTCTACTCAGTCAACTAAATGACCATTCCATTCTTTTTATCAAAGAATAATATCCAAGAAAAATTTATTTTCAATTGAGTAACTCATCTGCAAATTGTTAGGATCTAATTTAATACAAAGTAACAGCCCGCTTTCTCGCTGAATATTAAAAAATTGGGTTAACAAGTTTTAAAGTATTTAACATAGGAATTTATAATTTCTTTGAGAAATTGCTGTTTTAAATATGTTGTAGTATTCTAGACACATGACTAATTTCTTCATGTCTCTTGGCGATCTGTATGTCCTCTTTGGAGAAGTGTCTATTCGGGTCCTTTGCCCATTTTTTACTTGGATTGTCTGTCTTCCTGTTGCTGAGTTGTATGAGTTCTTTGTACACTTTGGAAATTAGCCCCTTATCAGATGCATCCTTGGCAAATATGTTCTCCCATACCATGGGGTTTCTTTGTACTTTGAAGCTGACTTACTTTGCTGTGCAGAAGCTTTTTAGTTTGATGCAGTCCCATTTGTTTATTTTTTCTTTTGTTTCTCTTGTCCTAGGAGATGTATCAGTAAAACTTCCACCACGTGAGATGTCTGTGACTTTACTGCCTGTTTTCTTCCAGGATTTTTATGGTTTTGTGACTTATATTTAAATCTTTTATCCATTTCAAATATATTCTTGCGTATGGAGTAAATTGGTGATCTACTTTCATTTTTTCGCATGTGCCTGTCCAATTTTCCCAACAATATTTATTGAAGAGACTGTCTTTACTCCATTGTATGCTCTTGCCTCCTTTGTCAAATATTAACTGACCATAATGGCGTGGGGTCTCTGTTCTGTTCCATTGATCTATATATGTTTGTTGTTGTAGCAATACTAGGCTGTTTTGATTACAACGGCTTTGTAGTATAGTTTGATAATCGGTAAAATGATCCTTCCAACTCTGTTCTTCTTTCTCAAGATTGCTGCAGCTATTCAAGGTCTTTTTTGGTTCCATATAAATATTTGGAATATTTGTTACAGCTCTGTGAAATATGCTGTTGGTATTTTAATAGGAACTGCAATGAATCTATAGATTGCTTTGGGTAGTATGGACACTTTATTGATATTAATTCTTCTAATCCATGAACATGGTATATTCCTCCACTTGTTTATATCTTCCTCTATTTCTTTTTTCAGTGTCCTGTAGTTTTCCAAGTACAGATCTTTTACATCCTTGGTTAAGTTTATTCCTAGGAATCTTATTGTTTTAGTTGCAATAGTAAGGAAAATATCCTAAGAATCCTGAAACACTCATTAGAAAGAATATATGCACCCCGATGTTCAGAGCAGTACAATTTACAATAGCTAAGATCTGGGAACAGCCCAAGTGTCCATCAATAGATGAGTGGATAAAAAAGCTGTGGGACATTTGCACTTGGAATACTATGCAGCTATAAAAAAGAAAGATTTCGTACCTTTTGGGAGAGCACGGATGGACCTGGAGGAAATTATACTAAGCGAAATACGCCAGGCAGAGAAATACAAACATCACATGATCTCACTTATATGTGGAATCTAAAGAACATAATACACTGATGGACATAAGAGATTCAGGGACACAGAAGCATGGAACAGACTGAAGAATCTCAGCGGGAAGTTGGGAGTGGGTGGGGAGAGAGTAACCAAAGAATTTATATGCATACATACAGCACTCATGGACACAGACAATAGTGTGGTGGAGGCCTGGGGCGGGGAGTGGGTACCAGGTGGAAGGGATCAATGGGGGAAAAAGGGGACATCTGTAATATATTGAACAATAAAAGGAAAACAATAGAATAATAATAAAAAGAAACAATGATTACAGGCAATTAAAGAGCTAGAGAAGCTGCTGTTGATTTGAATGAAGGAAAAGCAGTTAGCCTGTGACATCATTTTGGAGGCAATGACATAAAAAAGCAAAGATGCTGCACACTGACCTCCTGAAAGACACCCCAGGAACAAGTGCTGAAAGTGATTCCTGTAAGGCTAGTAGAGGGTGGTTTCATAAATTTAAGAAAAGAAGTGTTTGTTTATAGATTAAATGGTATATTAGACACGTACTGTATATAAGAAAGGTTAAAACAGGGAATCATTTGGAGGTCTGGAACAAATTAATTCAATTTACATTATTTCTAATGGGAAGAAACTATTTGGTTTTCGAACAAACTGCTTCTCAAACAGTCTTCTGGAATGAAATGAGTTCGTGAATGAGGTTCCACTGTATTGCCATCTTACAAATGAGGACAGTTGGCCCAGAAAGAGTGGATCACTAGCCCATGGACACGGGCAAAGCTGGAATTCTAACTTGGATGCGTCTGTCTGCAAAGTAGCTATTTTCTTTTGGTATTAATTCGTAGTTTCTTTCATTTGAATGGATCTTTAAGACAAAATTTTCTCTATGAGAGTTACTGTGAGGATTAACTTGAGATAACTGAAGAAACGAGCATAGTTCACTATAGGCATTCAGTTTTACTTCCCATCAACTTAGATCTCCAGCTACTAATTGCTAAACCTTATACACAACCCACTCCTCGGATTAATACAGGAGCCAAGGAAAGAATTGGAGAAACAGTATTTTAATGAATATGTTCTAAATAGGCAACAGCAAAATGTGTTTTAGCCTTATTTCCTTTTAACTTTAACTCATTTAATTAATTATGACGCTTCACTGTCAAATTAGCCAGGTACGTGTCTCCGGTCAGCTCTGGCCCCTGTGAGCTATGAGGGTGCCACTTACTCTGAACGGCCTAAACAGAAATGTCACCATGATCTAGTTTATTATGGCAAAGAATAGCTAAATAGGAAAGTGTTCCCAAACTCAAACTCTTATTTCTTTATAGAACAGTGTGTACCTTTTGGTATTTAACTGGCATTTTTGATACCATCTATTTGTGGAAAAGTTATCTTATTTGGTTACACAAGGGATCCATTTTCAGAGTTCACTTTGGAGGCCTCATCAGGCAGTGTCAGTGCTGAACACTAGAGATTCTATTAGGCTCTATGGTATTTATCTTATGTCTGAGGAAAATGCTTGACAACATGTACTTTAACTATTCTCAACCTTAAAATTATCCAAGGAACATGAACTATGGACAAGAAACGATGTTTTATTTTTGGATTAAGCAAAATCCTCATGAAGCCAAGCTTTGGCTACACTGATGTATCTCCATTTAGAAGTGTTTCTACTGAGCATATTGCTACAAGCTTGTACTGAAAGTAACTGCTAAAGAAACTGTTCTTGAAGACAAGTGAGCAAAATATCTCTCAGTTGTTAGTAATAGGAATGTCTTTCTTTGAATGAATGCATTGATTGCCTGACTGAATGATAGCTTATCATTTTAATCATGTAACTGGTTGTGTTTCTTTCTTCACATACGCTACTAGGACACACCAAGTAACACTTTCCACTCATTGTGTTAATACTAGTATATATTTTGTGTGCCAACATTACTATGATTTCATCTTACTTTTCTTATCCTTCTTGTATTGTTACCCTATTTTCCTAAAATGATTATTTTGCAAGATGTTTCAATAAACAGAAACAAATCCTAAACACAAAAATATAAAATTACATTTACAAAATTAAGCAAACATATATTGCTAGTATTTTTCCTTTGACAGGTTTTATAGTTTATAACATGTATTACACTGTAAAGAAATACTTCAGGTCCCTCATTTGAGTCTTAGACATATTAAATTTTGTTAGTAGGTATGTGTGGTTTTTTCCCCCAAAACACTGTTGAGATATAGCAGACCAACATCACTGCTGATATCTTCCATGACTCATTCGTGGCCATAGCAATACCTTAACAACATGATTAAGAGAGTAAAGAGAGATATAAAATGTTAGGTAGGGTCAATAATATAGTTTTCAATTTATCAAGGTATAAATGATAGATTCTCATATTTTATAATTAAAAAATAACTATTTGGTCTTACAAATAACTATTTGGCATTATAAACTATTAAATAGAAAAACAATAAATACAATATTTTACCACAAGAGAAATTAAATGCCTGGTTATCAAACAAATTATAATCCTATATTTGAAGCATGGTACATATTAATTACTCATAAATAATATTACCCAGAAGAGTAATTTAAGCACTAATTCAAGAAATGTAATAAAAGACATCTGGAAGGCTTATCCATAGGCTTTTTAATCTAAAAGTCTGGCTTTTAGATTAGAATTTACAAAGATAAAAATCAGATAATGCCAAGATCAGAGTAAATTATTTAGAACAGTTGCTTTTATTTTTTCTCCTCAAGGCAAGGCTCCTTGTGGGATTCACTCTGAATTCATACAGCTTCCTTTCTCTGAAACTGTCCTTTCTTCCATTCATTTTTTATAAATATCCACTTAGTGCAATATAAAACAGGCTATTTTTTTTTTTTTACTATTGTTTGTACTACCTCTCCATTTACAAAGGAAGTGTGTTAATTTAGTACTCTATAGATACATTTATATACTCCAAGGACTCCTGGAACTTTATTCAAATTGGCCACTACCTTTGTTGAAAACAATTTTAAGCCTGGCTGGCGTGGCTCAGTGGTTGAGTGTCAACCTATGACCCCGGAGGTGACCGTTTGATTCCGTCAGGGCCCAGGCCCGGGTTCGGGCTCCTTCCCCAGGAGGGCGAGCAGGGGGCAGCCGATAAATCACTCAATTGATGTCTCCCTCTCTCTCCCTCTCCCTTCCTCTCTTTCTCCCTTCTTTCTCTCTAAAACAATCAATAAAAAACGTATCTCCAGGTGAGGATTTAAAAAAAACTCCAAATTTTTAAAAACCTAACTGCAAACTTACAATTCCCTTTTAGATGAAAATATAGATAGCAAAGGATTAAATTAAAAACATATTAAAGATGTCTACAATTATTATTACTACAATAATAAGTAGCCATCTCTACCAAGGCAGGTACCGTCATAAACACAAAATTCAACATGATGAAATATACAGACACATATCCAAATGAGTAAATATATGAGCATTTCCATGACACAGAAATGCTCATATATTTACACAGAAATGCTCATATATTTACCTTCAACCACACAACTCAAACTGGCTTTTTCTCATTTGATCATAGTATTCTGATATTTTACTTGGCCTGTGGACTGCTCTAGCTCTTGTTGCTCACAGCACAGCTAGTACATATATTATGCATACGATTGCCCTTTAGATTGTCTCCTTGCATGTTAAATCGCTTAATTACTCACTGTGAACAGTATCCAATATATGCATTTTGAAAAATGCAAGGACATTTTTAAATCAGAGATTTAAAACTTTGTCCATTAAAATAAATTTATTAATTAAAGGTATTTGACTTTTTATAAAGAAAAAGATTAAATTTACTAATTTTTGTTTTAAAAATCTGATATATATCTATATCTCCAAAGACATCTGGTTATATTTTAAATAAAAATCACATTAATAAATACCAGCTGAGCACCTCCAATGTGCAAATTACTGTAGTAAAAAAGACAGCAGAATTTCTACACTTTCTACACATGGTCGTTTCTCAAGTCTTTGCAAATCTAACCATTATTAATTATGTGTTAAACTAAATAAAATTTATAAATGCCACACATGATAATTACTACAATATTGGGCTTAATATTTTTAATTTTTAAAACAAAAACACTTTTCTGGTCTTTTGCAAAATTCATTTTGGCCTTATTATAAACTTCTATGAATCTTTGCTTTATTAAGACACTATAGCTAAGAAGGTATTTTTTATCCTAACAAAGTTTTTTAGTAACCTTTAATGATTTACAATAATGTAAGTAGTAGAATTTAAAGGTATCATTATTTTAGTTTTGAGACTTTTTGAAAATCATTTACTTAAACCATTATTTTAGAGTGTTTTATCATTCATGTGTTTTTATCAATATCGGTTATCAATAATGCTTCTTATATTTTGAGAAGACCTTTAATTATGTTGCCAATAAAGAAAATAAATTGTCTAAAACCAATCAGGAATTATTTTTCTGAGTAAATGTACATAAACAGATATTTGGGGCTTTTTCAAACCCCATAATGTGTCACCCAATATGAAACAGGTTTTCAAAGACATTTTATTAAGTAACATTAAATAAAGCCAAGTCACTATAAGGAATATCTCATTTATCAGGACGGTATTTCAGACTTGCAATGTAACACCACTTATCTTACGCACAGTTTGGTTAAATCAGGGGATCATAAGGTACTTTTGGCTTCAATCAAGCTACCTTCATCTTGAAGTACACTCAGGAGATTCATAGTATTTATTATATCATTTTCTTTACGATAAACTAATAAAGTGCATATTTATAAAAGAGAAATTGAAGTTTAAAGATGTTTTTGTTCCCAAATAGTTGAGCTAAGCCTTTATGTTTTTAAGTAATTTTTTGCTTTTTATCATGGTTGCCTATCAAACATAACTGAGATAGCTACATCTATAGTAACTATTTTAAATTATTACTTGGTTTTATTTTTTTACCGTGAAAATCTTTAAAAAATGCACAAAATTGAAAAAATATTATAACTAGTAAATGAACCTTTTACCACAAGTATCTCTTTGCCAGCACTGATGATTTTCAACAATTTTCCGACTTTGTTTCATCTATTCCTACCTCCACGTTGTAAGTAAAACATATATCAAATATATTGTTTTAACCACGCATCTCTTTAAAGAGTTTTCCTCTAAAACAAGATATTTCATACCCCCAAAATAAATAGCTCCATAGCAATTCAGTCATTTCTCAAATTTCTCTGATTAACTCAGAAATTTTTTTTATAGTAAATTTATGTTTTTCAATATGTATTCGAACAAAGATGTTGCATTCCATTTCCCACTTCTAATCTACACCACCTATCCTCTCTTTATGGTGCCATTTCTTTGTTGACAAAACCGGACCAACTATCCTGTAGAATTCCCCACCTTCTATATTTGGTCGCCGGCAACCTCATCAGGCCATTTAACCTTCTCTCTTCCCTGACCCCAGTAACTCCCATAAAGCCATACTTTAATCAAGCGGCTAGAGTACATTTAAGTACTGTGGGCAGAAGTGGTGGGACTGTACTTCTCTAGGCTTTCAGAGGGACAAAATCTCTAACTGGTACACTTTTAGTGACATTAAGATTGATTAGTGGGTTCAGGTATTTCCAGTCTAACCCATCATGCAAAACTCTCCAATAAGAATACACCCTTACAATCACGCCACAGCACACAGGTACCTTCATCACTCCTCGTAATGAACACTCACTATACCACTGTATGTTCAACAAGTATCCTGCTGAAATACATTTGAGGTGTTTCCAATATTTTATTACAAATGTTTGCAATGAATAGTTATCTTCATACATTATTTTGTATATTTCTACTGACTTAAGATTAAATTTCTAAAAGTTGGATAGCTGGGTCTAAAGGTAAGTGCATGTATAGTTTTGCTAGAGACTGACAAATTTCCCTCCAAATGATGAACATTCTCACCATCTATGACTCTTATGATAAATGTGAATGACAAAATTATACAAGTTATCTACATAAAAGTAAGAAAAATCTGTATTTTAAAAAAGTATCTCTCAAATCAACTGCAGGAAGAATGTCTCAAGAAATGTTTTCTGTTTGTATTCTAGTACAAAAATTTAAGTTGCTTCTTATTATTAACCTAAAATAAAGTATAAAGAATATAAACACTGTTGTCACCTTCTTTTGACAATTGTTAATATGGCATTATTAAAAAATATAAAAATACTGTATGAACAAAAATCCATCACAAAATATTAGAGCTGGAAATTATATCTAAGTCCTAATATTTAAAAATATGGACATTAAAATCCAAGAGGTTGATTTTCTCAAATGTATGAGTAGGACCCAAACTTTCTTAGCTCCAATTTAATTTTATTCCTACTTTGACTGGAAAAAAAACTAAGTTAAAAGGTTTTATTCATAATAAAAAAGAAAATAAAAGCATGTCTTTGTAGTCAAATATCTGAATTTGAATGAACAATTTAATCCTATAATACCTTCAAAGGAAGTAATTTTGGTATTTGGAGACATGACATTTTATGCTTATTATAAATTTAAACTATTATAAATATAATGGTTCCCTTATTAAGGCATTTTACAAGAATTTATCTCATACTATAATTCTGTGTGTATGTGTATGTGTTCATGAGTATCTATTTGTGGTTGCTACTGGTAATTATTAATTTTAAGGTCAACTTTATTGCATGGACAAGAACCCTGCAGTTATTATTGAAGTGACTAAGACTTGAAACAGTAAACTCAGATCCACAAACCTCTCGTTTGGTTACATAAAGTAAATTAAAAATTGGGATTCTAATTATTATTTTCTTCTAAAAATAATCAACTATTTCATTAAGTGTTTAATTAGGATTTCCTTCTTTTAAACATTTGTTTTACAGGTTTTTTTTAAAAAATGTAATATTCTTCCAACGGGATTTATATTTCCATAATAGATTTTAAGATCACAGGAATCATGAGTCCATGGTACCGAGTAAGTGCCTTGCACAAACTGCGGATTGAAGAGACTGGATGCAGCCTAAACAATATTTAGCTTATCAAGGAAATGAAATGACTATGATCAGAGCTGTATAATATTGTGCATTTATTCCATACTTACCAGGAGGATGGGGAGTCTGTTCCTCTAATAATTCTAGATCAAGCATTAGATCATCTTCATCCAGTTCACAAGATCCCAAATTATTCAAAACATCCTGAAGAAAAAGAAAAATCATCAGTTAGACCAAAACACTGAACAACTGAGAAAATAGTCACATGCAAATGCCATGAAGCAAAAAAACAAACAAAAAAGAACCCTCAAATTAGAAGTGAAAAGTTTTAACTGATACCCAGAAATGATTTGACTATCTTTAAAATTATCAGCCCAATAAAAATTCCAAGAATTATTACAAAAATCTTAACTTTTCCAATTATTTACATGTTAGCTTTTTTAAAAGGACATGTATGTATAATTAAACAGACATATATATGTGAACAGGTATCAAAGATATTATAATACAGGAAAGTATTTGTTTTAATCAAAAGTTTTTAATGATCATGAGAAAAGATATTTTACTTATTAAAATGCACAAAGAAGGTATAATGTTTTTCAGATTTATAGAAGTCTGTGAACTAAAACCTGTGATTATTTTTCTAATATTTATCTTTCAAATCTGCTTAAGAGTCTTCTGACATATACAGTAAATTGTTTCTCAAAGAAATTTTGTACACAGTGCCCACTATGAGATATTAATTTAGACCATATTTGGAAATGGGGATCCAGTTATCATTTCTCAATCATTTGCTTTAGATTAGAAGGGATGAATGAAAGAAGTATTAGATTAAAAATTAACTACTGATTTGCATAATGCCATAAACTATAGAGCTAGATGTCCTTTCTTTTTTATCTTTATTGTTGAAAGTATTACAGATGTCTCCCTTTTTCCCCATTGACCCCTTCTTTGAGGAGTCTTGAAGAAAAATAGCGATATGCAAAGGTAGGTATTCTTGACAAAAGAATAAAGAATTGATTTGTGTATTTGTATATATAGACAGGTGGTAAATACATTAAGAAAAGCAAGAACTTATATTTAGAGATTAAGATTGAAATAACAAAGGTACAAAAAAATAGGACAAGAAAAAGAATCTAAATACTAAATGATACCATATCTCCAATCACTTTTTCTACTGATTTGAATGTTACCATAATTCATATTTAAATAAGTAAATATTCATTAAGGGAAGCCTAATGATATTGTCACATGGGCACTGAATACCTTTTTTCTTGGAATTAAAGACACTATAATTTATAAATAAACTACTCTCACTGTAAAAAACAGAATAAACATTATTAAGCTTTAGAAATGTGTTAGTCATGAATACAGCAAAATAGCCTTCAAAGGTGAAATATATACCCAAACCTAAGTGCTTCTTTCTGCAAATGAAAGTTACAAGGAACTATTTTGTATTGCATTAAATTGTATTGCATTGCATTGTAGTGTATTTGTATTAGTTACAAGGTAACTAATAATTTAAACTATAAATAAAATCAACTGTTTCTTGGAAGTGCTATAATATGCTGTGGCAGCGATAGCTCCCTGAGAGTAATTTGCTTATTTGTATAGCCTCAAAAAGATGTTATAAGATATAGGCATCAAAAGATAAGCTGTCAACTTCAATATGCAAAAGAAAATTGTTTGAATTTGAACAACAAAAGAATCATAAATGAAGTTAAATGGGAAAAAGGCAGAGTTTAAGAAGCGAAAGTTTATAAAGATATTATTGTTAGTGTTTATTAAATACTATCCAAATGGGAGAATCTTAATCTGCTAGCCAAGAACACACTGGTAAAAAAAAAAAAAGTTTTATAATCAAAGTGTAATAATTTATCCAGCTTCAAATTAACCTAAATAATTTTATACTTGGATGTTAAATTTCAGTGACCAATATAATGGTGTTGTTTCCATCCAAATTTTATGTATTAAAGTACTAACCTCCCCAGTATATTAGAATGTGGCTGTGTTTAAAGATGGGAATACATGTCTTTTCAGAAGAAATTCCAGTTAAATCAGGTCATATGGGTTGGCCCTAAGCCAATATTACATGTTTTTATAAGGACAGGACACAGACGACACAGACAGAAGGATGACAATGTGAGGACACAGCAAAAAGGCAGTCAGCTGCAAGCCAAGGAGAGGCCTCAGGAGAAACCAAGCTGCCTGCACTCTGACCTGGCACTTCTAGCTTCCAGAATTGTAAGAAAATTAATTTCTGCTGGTTAAGCCACACAGTTTGCAGTGTTTTGTTCTGGCAGTCCCAGCAAATTAATACAACCAACAACACTTAGAAAGCAATGAAGGTTGGAACAGAGGAAGAAAGGAAAAAATGAGTCCCTGGCATATGACTGTCACCTTTTTTTTGTTATGCCAACTGAGAACATCTTCCTCATTGTAACCTTTTACGGTTCGCTCTTCCTTTGATTTGCAACCACCCCACCCAATCCACCTAGATATAGAAAAAGGTACTAGATTCTCACATAGCTATAGCCCCTGTTTGGATGTAGTTTATTTGTGGGTGGTCCAAGATGGGCATCTTAACTAAATTACTGATCAGAACCCTTTTGTAAAAATGAGAAATGGGTTTTTTGGTGATACTGCAACATGCAAAATGCTGTCATCACAGGGACCTTGGATTTCACTGTATGGATACGACCATTGTAAATCTATGTGAAAAATGAAAAATATCATAGTAGTAGGTCATCTGGTTCCTGTTCCAGCAGCTACTAAAGTCTAGAGGAACACATGACTTTTTCAAGGTTGAATTGTTCAACCTTCTTTTATATTTTGACAGTTAATAAGATCCACCTATAATTCAAAAAAATAAAGTTAAGAAGGAAATACTTAAGAACCCTGCCACTGTCATTCCAACATTTAAGAAAATAACACCATCCCAGCCCATGTCATCGTCCCATGCACCAAGGGGTCACTGGTTCGATTCCCAGTCAGGGCACATGCCCGGTGGTGGGCTTGATTCCCAATAGGGGTGTGCAGGAGGCAACCCATCAATGATTCCCTCTCATCGATGTTTCTCTCTCTCTCTCCCTCTCTCTATAAAATCAATAAGACCTATTTTTAAAACACAGAAAATAACAGCAACAAAGTGAACAAATTAATTTGGAGAACTCACTACATTGTTCCAATTTTATTCTTATTTTGTAGGTAGCCCTTGCCATTTAGACTAGCAGGGTCCATTTACTGCTGGTCTAGATAAACTCTTCTTAAGTCTACTCATTCTCAAGTGCCATGCTTGCTATCTTGCTTACTACACAACTTTCTTATTAGTGTGGGGGAGAGTCTTTGAAGCTGGTGAAACCTAATAATAAAAGGAAAGTAGATGCAGCAACATGATATGTTACAAAAGGAAAATCAATGTGAACTCATAAACCTAACAAATATATATTTTTTTCAGATCTCTCCTTAAAAGAGACCAATAGCAGCAAAAAATACGTTTACTCTCTGTCAGCATTAATGGGCAATTCAGATACTTGTTGCCCACTATCTACCAACAAAAAAGAACCAGGCTCTTTAGTTATTAGAGAAAGAAAAAAATGGGGGGAAAAATATATATATCTGGAATATCTTTTTGTTGCCAGAAAACAAGGCTCATCTAAAATAAAAAGCCAGAGGCAGTTCTGAAAGGCTAAGGAAATTAACCTAAATGGCTTCTCCCTGGCTAATTCCTGACAGTATGTAAATCAAAAAATAAAAATTGTTATCACTAAATAAAACAATGAGTCTCTTGAAGACTGAGTTCATAATACTCAAACAGAAAAGTTAATATGAAGGATATAAATAGGCACTAATGATATACACACAAAAACCACAAACAGGGTGGAATATCTTTAATTTCTATTGCTTTTAATAAATACTTAATATATGGGGTTCTTTTTCTAGTTACATGTACATTTACAATATGAAGACATGTATTTCCATCTGTATTAGGAAAGACTTATAAGTAAAATAAGAGTGTCAAATAGAGTAGTTCTGTATCAGTAATAGAAAAGACTAATCAGTACTGATGGTCACATATAATCAAGTAGAAAAGGGGTCCCGCATTTAATTAACACTAATAATCATACCCCGTATCTAAGCGTGCACAACTGTGTGTTTCAGACATTTGATAAATTAGCAAACTATCTAGAAGTGGTAACTAAACAGAAATAGTCTCTCAATTCCTGGAAGATAAAAACTTAATAGCTCTACATAATAAAGATATAATAATGAAAATCCATGAGATTTTAGTAACGTTAATATACCAGGCATATATATATATAATAACAGGAATATTGATATGTAACACAAGCAATTGGAACTTAAGCAAATGATTTTGTGAGGGGACACTAATATTGCACAAAATTAAAAGCTGGGGTTGAACTTTAAAAAAAGGCCTAACGACATATAACAAAGTTTAATTGAAAGAGTAAAGTCCAACCTGAGGGCCAGTATCTTGAGTTTAAAAAATCTCTGAATGGGCAGCAAATTCCAATGAGTAGACAAAATACTATGTTGTTAACAACCCAGACTATAAAAATTTGAGAGATAACTTTCTTTTTTTTAAAAAAAAAAAAAAAAAGCAGGGTATAGTTACTAAATCCAAGGGAAGTGAAAAACTAGGCTCAGGTATTTCTGAAATCTTAAGGAAATACGAAAATTTCCACATCAGCCAGGTGGAAAAAGGAAAAAGGTAAGAAATGTAAATCCTTAGTATGAGCACATTTATAACCAGTTTTAGGGAAAGCGTATTGATTTGCTTTGGGAACACTGTAATATGTATAATTTTCTTTTCTAAAACTGGCTTAAGAATTTAAGATAAATTGATATTTTAGACGGTATTTTAATTAAACATTAGGAAGGATTACATAAAATTTCAACTAATGTTTAAATACCTTAAGAATTTAATACACATTCCAATTTTTTGGCATATAGGATTTATATAAATATTTTGAGAACCATAAATTGTTTAGTTGTCAGAAAATATTAATTACATACTAAATTCGTAAGATTAATAAATTGGGTGTTAAATCAAGTATAATTATTACTAAGTATTCTCTAAGCACAGATTTAAAAATCTGTCAACAATACTGATTACTTATGTAATCTCCTAAATGACTCCAAGGCATTTACAGGAAACTAAATAATTATTAATTAAGTAATTAAGAAATGAACTTTATAAACTCTAAGAGTATAACAATGAACCTAATAGGCATGTTTTCTTTCCTCATAGACTTTTCAGAAAACTATATTCTAGTAAAGAAATATCAATCCCTTTTATAAATAAATAAAATAGGTATTATCATTTACAACTGTTTAGTCTGAATCAATTCTCCACAGCCTGGTTGCTATTAGCTGAAGTAATATAATTGAATTTCTGAAGCTGGTCACTCCATTAATATGTAACCATTCCTTAAGGCCCATTCTAAAATAACCCTTTAGCCTCATTTGTTTCCTTATTGCAACAAAAATAATAATTATGATCTTGCTAAAAATAAAGCAAACTGAGACATGTCCTACACGAGGAAATATTGCTTAAAAAAGAATTTCTTCAAAGGAGCTTATTAAACTATTAAAATATTTTTAATTGTGGCCCTATATAAATGTTATTAATTGCATCTTTTTTTTTAATTCTCACACAAGAATGCGTTTTTATTAATTTCAGAGAGGAAGGGAGAGAGAGAGAACAATATTTTGTCTTGACTATTGTGTATTTTTTGTATTTGTGAAATATTGAGCAAATGAGATTCATAAAGTTATGCTGAGTTGCTAATTCTTCCCTCTGTACTAATAAAAGTTTATTAGTATAAGTTATTCCGAGTATCACAGTGCTGAAATACTAAAACTAAAATACCGTACTATAATGTTTCACTTTCTTGGAAAAGTTAACATTTAAATAGATTCATAAAACCATAGATTTTACATGAATTTTAAACCAATATGTGGATTCATACAATATTTAAAATTAAACTCTGAATGTTTTCATTTTAAATTATGCAAGGAAATAAATGAAAGTTAATTTTTGTTTTTAAGTAGTAAAAATAGAAAACTAGAGATTGTAAATATATTATATAATTGGCAAACTTCATCATTCAGAGTTAAAATTTAATGATTGCTGTTAGTTTAAAAGTCCATGCTTTTTCTTATTATTTAAATGTGGAGAAGAAGAAAATGAAGTCTTTTGCATTCTACTTTCATGACAAAGTAGAACCAATGTCTCAGATAAAATCTTCTTGAGTCCAACCTGACTACTTCAGTTTGGGTCATTGTCAAAAGCAACACAAATAAATAATTTGATAAACATGAGAGATTTTAGAGAGACCATTATTCCCAGCCTTCCTCCTTCTTTGTGTCCTAGGGCGATTGAGCACTCCACAGTTATGAAGTATATTTCATTTTCTCCTACTTGGTGTCCCTACTAACATTTTGCCAAGAACCATTCCAATTTTTCAACTTTCACTTGTAATTCTTTCTACACACTACTCTGAAATTACTCTCATTCAATATTCATTTGTATACATTCCCTCATTGTCTTAACACACAAAAACAATGTCAATGGTAGTGTCTACAGAATAAATACTCTCTTGTCATTCAAAACCCTACTATACATCTCCTACCTACCCACCGTAATTGCTTTCTGCAAACTTACTATAACCAAACTCACTCACTGGCTGTTTTCTGAAAATTCCATTTGCCTTCCTTTCGCTGCACTGAGTCTATTCCCTGGCTCCAAGTGCCTAAAGAGTAAATACAATGTAACATATTCACACTTTATTATATAGCAGGCATTTTTTATAACCCTACTTACAAGGGGTGCTGAAAAGCACTTCTTGATAATGTTAGGAACCTTTAAAAGCCTTTCTCTAAAACACTCCTTTTAAATGCAATTTGTGATGGTTCTCATGGAGCATAAGACCACTAAATGTACCCACACTACCCAGAGTATAATTGTCTAGACAATAAATTGGACTACTCATTAAACTTCCTGCTAGAGAAGTCCAGAAAAACATAGGTGACTGTCTCATTCTTTGTGCTGGTTCTAAGCAGAGAGTTCTTGCACTTTCAGAGACTCTAGTGTTGTATCATTATAGCCTATGGAAAATATCTCATTACCTCATAATATCTAATGTATGATATTATAATGACATCTCATTTAATTATCTGGAAATGAGGTGTCTTACTGCTAAACTATTTTGATATAGAATATCAGTGTCCTTTTAAGAACATAAATTTTTCAGAACTGATTATTTTAAGGAAAATATATTTTCCAGAAAAAGTACTCATGTGTAATACAAAGGACTATTTAAGGACTGTTAATTGCTAGCCCTACACTAATTTGAACTTCTGACATGTGCTTTTCGTTAAAGCTGTCATTTTAGCCTCACTGAAAATACTTATTCTCGCCCAGCCGGGCGTGGCTCAGCGGTTGAGCGTCAACCTAGGATCCAGGCGATCGGGGTTCGATTCCCGGTCAGGGCACAGGCCCGGGTTGCGGGCTGCAGCCGATTGATGACTCTCTCATCATTGATGTCCCTATCTCTCTCTCTCCCTCTCCTTTCCTCTCTCTGAAATCAATAAAGATATATTTAAAAAAGAAAATACTTATTTTCATCATCATCAGTGTATATGATTCTGAAAACTGGATGAGTCTCCCATCACTTTGCTGTTCTAATATGTTCTGAATTGGAATTAGCCAAAGAAACCTTATATGTAAGCTTGTTAAACCAACGACAAAAGTATTTAATCACAAAGTTAACTGATACCTTCCAGATGAAGACAGTGGCTCTAGAGAAAAATACATATTTTTAGGCATGCATAGTTTTCCTATAATTAAGCCTAATGTTTTATTCTAGGTTTATCTTTGCATACAGGATACTATGCAATTAATCAATATTCTACTGATTTGTGAATTATAAATTGTCATAATTTTACTTACAGAATTAGAAATCAAATATATCCAATAATATTTATAATGTTAATCTTGTATTACATACCACAGTACAGTGGGAAAGCCAAAAGACTGAGATTGATAATCCTTACCCAGCCGCCAAACCCTCTGTAAACTGAAACAAATCATAACCTGCCTGATGTCCTTCCCCAAAATAAAATATTAGAATAGTTATTCTCTGCAATTCCACCCAAATCTAAAATGTTGAAATTTGTAAAACAACTGTGAGCTTCTTTCCCATGTTAGTATACCACCCAGAGTTAGCCAAAACTCAAAGTCTAAGGTCACAGTCCCCCAAACTGCCCTTACTTTTGACACCAAGAGGAAGTCTGGAGTGTTCGCAAAAACACCATCCGGCGCAATAATTCACTGGAAGGACTTAGAGAGCTCACGGAAGCGATACTCCTGATTATGATGTACCACAGGAAAGGGGCGCAGGTCAAAGGGGGAGACGCAGAGAGCCTGGCAGGGTTCCGAAGACGTTTCCTTTGCGCAGGTGATGCGTTGCCCTCCTAGCACTGATATGCGCCAATGCCTCGGAGTGCTGCCAACAGGGAAGCTCACCCGAGCTCCCGGCTCCAGTTTTTATTGAACTTTATTACATAGGTATTTTTGATTGATCAGTTGATGGCCTACATGGTTGATCTCAACCTACAGATTGCGTGATATGAAATGACCTAAAGCTGCCACCATAAGTCACACGGGGAGTCTTTCCGGCACGCCAGCCACACCCTAAGATTGCCAGGGGTTCGCAGCCTCGTGCAAAGATCCAGGGGGGCCACCCCGGCCCTAAACACACACACTCCTACCAGGTAGAGCAGATTAACTTTCAACAACCGAGGGCAAATTCCAGACCTCTTTCAGAGCAAGGCTCCTATCTTCACTATACATATACAATGTTTCCATAGGTAATGCATAGCTCGTGATCTAATTTAGTCTTAAATTATTTAAGTCTAGCCTAAATACAAAAATGAAATTATGTCCTGTGACTTTTTCTCTACTTTGTCAGGTTCCAGAGTGATATCTGCAGGTGGGAATTACCATTGTGAGGTTTGTTTTCTTTTTAAATCAATGTACATATTTTAAATATTAAATGAACAAGTAATTTACTAATATGTACCAAAATATTGCATATATTGTCTGGGTTAAAGACATATTGGCTATTTTCAACACTTTTTCCCCAAATTTTCCATATTGGGCTCATTATTATGGTAAAAAAATTCATTTATTTCCTTATTCAACAATATTTATTGAAGGCTTACAAACTAGCAGGAACAGTACTAAATTCTGAACAATAAATAAAAGTTTCCTAATGTAGACAATCAATATACAAACAAATAAACAAGATAATTTCAAATACTGATAAACACTATTTTAAAACAAAGATTAATATAATATTTATTGGTTGTAGGAGGCGGCTACTTTACAGGAGGGGAAACAGTAGATGCAAATCATCCAAAGTGGGTGTGAGGCTGGCATGTAGCAGGGCAGAAAGGGGGCTCGAGTGGCTGGAGCGCAGCGGGGAGGGGAGAGCGGGACGAGATTAGAGGGGGAGCATCTAGGTCATGTGATAAAGCTTTCAGGCAGGTAAGGAGTTTAGAAATCACTGGAGAGTGACATGCTGAAGTATAGAGTTTAGGAAAACCATCCTGCCCACTCTGACAAGAATGGATTATAAGAAAACATTTTCTAATGGATCCTAACAGCCAGAAAGGCATGAATTATTTTACAGATGAAAATTTCGAGGATTAGAAAAATAATGTAACTTGATAAAACCATGACATAAAAAGGGGCAGAACCAAGATTTAAACATGTTTGCCTGAATGCAAAGATTTATCCACTAAGTTTCCCTTCACATGACATGAATGTGCCTGGCAAGGGCGGAGGGTGAGTGGGGAAGGGGGTCTTTTGTGATATTAAAGGCAATCCTATCAAATACTAAGAATTCTTAGGGGGTATAGCTCAGTGGTAGAGCATTTGACTGCAAATACTAAGAATTCTTTTTCGAATGGGCTAGTAAGCAATAAGCATTTTTCTAGAAGTTTGGACATAAGTGAGCCTGTATCATTGTGAAAAAGAGCTCTATATTGTTTCCCTTAAAACTTCCCAGACAGGTATGCTTCCATTTTTGCTATTTTCTGTGGAATCTCAGACAAGTTAACTAATCATTTTTGGGTCATAATTCTGTTTCCTGTAAAATGAGGACAAATCATCCCTGATAATCTACTTTCTCTATCTAGAATTCCTTTAACATACAAATGACCCTTCACTACACTGGAAGGTAATGTTGGGGGAAAAAGTCTAACTTTTCAAATTTTGCTTGACCTTTTTTTTCTTTCCCACAGTTGCACATTGAACCAAATTTCTACCTTTTACTTACACTTCCATCAAGGTCCAAGAAAGAATACATTCCCTTTATAAAGTCTCCCTCATTTTCACGTGGTTTAACATTAATTTCTATTAACCACATGAATTACTAATTTCTTCCCATGTGGCTTATAATATTATTCTTATTTACTCCATTGTAAAAGTAAATATGGTGCATTTTTCTCCCTTTGCAGCTCCTACAACATTTAACACAGCCCTGCATATATGAATCATTTAATTCAATTGATAATTACTTACTGAGAAACTTTCATATGTCAGGTACTATGCAAGTAACACGCTGTCTTCAAGTTTGAACTTGTTGACTACAACAGTATAATACATAAATGAGAGAATTTTCTGAGTTAATAACAAACCCATAGTTATTCAAATAATTTTTATATTTTACTTGTTAAAAGTATCATATTGGAGTTCTGACGGAAAGCCATATAATTCCACTTACTGAATCATTTTCCTATCAGTGTACTTTGTATTAAGGTGCAAACACATACATCCCCGCAGGCAGAAGTAGCACACACACCATAACCAACTGCAGAGCACCTTCCTTTAGTGTTATAAAAGAAAACTTCCTATCTATTTGGAAGATGAAATTTATATTCCTTTATGTAGTAAAAAAATAGTGTTTTAATTACTAAAATAAAAGTGTTTCAGCATCCAAGAGAGAAAAAAACAAACATTTCAGCAATGTTAATATATAAACATAATTAGTTTAGAAGTGTTCTATCAACAGGAATTTCTTTAGTGCTTAAATACCAATAATGATCTATAAAAGTATATAGTCCTATCCCCTATTCTTTGAAGGACTAGTTTAAAACACACATTATTGACATATACTCTATAATAAAGACACATATAATCACAGAATAAATATATTCATAAATATCAAGTACATGTTAATATTAATTTCATCTAAAATACAGAGAACAAGAAGGAATCATTAGAATGCAAATCAGAAAAGTTATTGTAATAAATGACAGTCAAGCAAAAATAGAATTGATTTATTTCTTTAGTTTGGCATGCTTGCTCACTTTATTTGATATAACGACTTTCACATGAATTTATTCCTCTGGTTAGATCATTATAAAATATAGACAAATATTTTCTTTTATCTAAATTGTTTGCAAAATTAAAGACAAAATTGGAATATTTTATCCTGTCCAACCATTCACATCAATTTTCATTAAATATAGCCCATACCATGAAAAATTTAATATCATCTTATTAAATCTATAAAATATTTAGATGATTGTAAATATATTGATAACAAATGTCTAAGTGAGAGTTTGCATTTTTATATATTTGATGTTCTTATGAATGATTATGATAGTTGTTTAAGGCTTTTTGTGATTAAAGTAATTTCTATAATTTTCCTATTTTAAAAAAAGAGGTGAGAGTGGTACC
Organism: Miniopterus natalensis; assembly: GCF_054644295.1. Classification (NCBI taxonomy): domain Eukaryota; kingdom Metazoa; phylum Chordata; class Mammalia; order Chiroptera; family Miniopteridae; genus Miniopterus; species Miniopterus natalensis. The sequence goes on from NC_142081.1 coordinate 151,049,382, forward strand.
AAAGGCCTTGTAGAATTCTAAGCAAATGCAGTGCATTTTAATGAACAGAAATCTAGTTCACTACTTAAAACCCATCAATACAAACCAATCAATTCAACTTCATTAATGTACAAATTAATGGGATTTACAATGTAATGATGGAAGATATATAAATGAAGAAGAGTTAAAAAAATATGTTTAGAGAAACATCAATTAAACAAATAAAAATTTTAAGTAAAATTATATATAGTTGCTTTACAATACAATACTACTATATACCTTTTTTATACTCAGTAACTGATTTTTCTTTCATTTTTATGATTACAGATTTAGATTTATTTGAATGAGCACTACCCTAAAATCCATTCATTAAGCACATTTCAACTTTTCTTCCTTTTTTTCCTTCATAGCAACAAAATCATTACATTTGTGAAATACAATGACCAGTATTAATTCCATGTACACTATGATATTCTTTGGAGTGAAAGTATTAAAAATCCTTTATATAATTACATTTTAATGTGTTTGCATTTTATAAATACATATACTTATATATAATGCAAAATAAATATGAAATCAGCCTTTCTGTATTTTATGAAGCTGTTGTTTTCGCTAGTTTTCTTCAAAATGTACCATTGTTTCTCAAAGACTCAGACTTTTCAAATTTGAGGGAAGTCTTGAAAAATAATGAAATAAAAACTATTTAATATCTTAAAATAAATAGCCCAAAGTATTTCAGGATGCGAAAATGATGTTCTGTCTGGTAGTTCCTCTCTGCCCTAATTGTCCCATATCCTAATTACCACAGACAAGACTGGCTTCCCAGACTTGCTTTCTGCCCTCATGATAATCCCTGCCCATGGGATGCACATATTTTATCACGTTAATTCCTCTGTTTCTCCTGCGTTCTTTGAAGGCTTCGACCCGGGCGTGGCCAGCAGTCCTGAGTGTGGTGAGTGTCAAACTCCGTCGTCTGGGGTCGGCGTCTTCCTTTGAGTTCCTGCCTCACCTCTGCTTCCTTTCCTTTTGGCACTTTGCACTGCACCGCACTCAGCTCTTAGATTATTGTTGCCCCTATTGAACTATAAACTCTTTAGGAGGAGGAAAGGGGTCACAGCGTCTCACAATTCTTGAGTGAATTGGCTATTTCTTAGATGCTTGTCCCTAAGGAGGTCACTATCATAAACGAAACTATAATTCTCACCTAGAAAATGAAGGAGATTGGGAATGGCTGTCAAAAGTTCCAAAGGCATGAACAGTGACAACTGTTCCTCACATGCTAGATCCAGCTCACAGAAGCTTGAAACTAGTTGAAGTAGTTTCAGAAAATATAAGCAAAATACATTTCAAAAGAGATTCCAAAATAAAATAGTGGAATAATTAGTTTGAATACTTATGAAAATCAAAGAATTTAAATGTACTCTGAATGGCAAAAGCAATTTAAACTGAGGTTAAGTGTTGTATCTTTCCACATAAATAAACTGGCAAACATTGAAAATTTAATATAAATCTACATAAAGACACAGATAGTAATAATATATCAAGTGTCTTCAATAGAAATATCATTAATGACTTAATGATTAAGTAATACAATACTATTTTTAAACATTTATCAAAATTATTTTCTGAAGAGTTATTTAACTTTGGCTTATTTTGTAAGAGGAGAGGAATCCATTTTTATCATTTTCTCACTGTATCATTTTCTCACTTCAGCTGCATCATACATTTGTCCCATGAAATGTCACTTCTTTCCGTTAAGCACTCTCTGAGACGTTCAGAATGCTCCTAACAACTACCAATGCTTTTACTATCCTTCTGAGAATATCTCCCAGATTCTTAGACCATGCCATATATATCCCACTTTCCACAGAAAGTTAAATTGTCATTTCTTTATTCCGAAGGTTCCCATTACACCTTCTTAACTGTGTTATCACCAGTCCTCCTCACTTATCAAGCAAACGGCTCCTCTGTGATATGCCACATCTTCCCCTCATCTACGTCCAGAATGATTTCTCTTCTCTATTGCCATCAATCATGTGACAAGAGCTTCAGTCACTGACACCCAAAAGACCTTTCAGGTTCTTCAGAGTATGCGTCACATGGTTATCAGACCCGAAGAAAAACATTTTTTCCGTTTCATAACCCCATAGCCAACATTTTCTTCTATGTGAACATTAGCCTACATATTGCAGGCTCCCTTGGAGCTACGTGAGACCACGTGACGGGGTGCTGACCTCAAAGCCACCCTGTACACCCCTAACACCATCTCCCCCCGTCCAGGCCCCCGACACTAAGGCGGCACAAGCGCAAACTGGAAAAAGCCTCTGGGTCACAACATGCAGGGGAGCTGCCCTGCAGAGCCGCCAGATTCACCCTGGATTTTGTGTAAGCAAGGAATACAATTTTGTTTGGAAGCCAGTAAGATTTTTCATGGTTTATTTCCTAATACAGCACAGGCCAGTCTATCCAAATAAATTCTCATTCTGTTTTTATGCCTAGTTCATATGCTCCTCTGTAATATCCTAATAATTGTTCCTCTACAACAGACTTTAGTCTTGTGCTTCTATCTTTTATCAGGTCTTGATTACGTTTTTTGAATCATTAGCATTATTGACTCTCATACTGGCAATATACTTTGTGTACAAAACTTCCTTAAGGGGACTTTATAATATGTTTCAAATCTTATGAAATCATTTTTTTTTTTTTACTTTTCATATTTTAAATGATGTTCATAAGCAGTGAAATGTGGCAACAGCTAGTGACTATATGTTTAAATTATAGGCTATATTACTCTTCCTTTTAGAGAGACTTTAATAATATAAACTCATTGGCACAAGAATCCATGTCTATTTGCATTAAAATCAAATGTATTCTGCAAATTTATGATGTACTATTTTGGTAAGAACAATAACGTAGACTACTACGTCTGAAAGCACATCTAAATTTTCCACACCAAAATATTTCTGTATTTATTTTGCAATTCTAAGCTGCGAAATCAAGTGCATTATTTTAGGCATATTTGGGACATCACAGAATTAAGAGTTAAATGAGCTTATGTCTCACTACAGTTTTAGTCAGACTCATTGTTTTGTTTTTGTTTTTGAGTATATGTTTTCTTTTTTTGTTTGGTTGTTTAAGACCCAGTCTTAAATAGTAATTTTCAAAAGATGCTTAAAATATAAAGATTAACTCTATATTGCAATCAGAAACCTTTTAACCCAATCTATCATCTGCCAAATAGTATAGTGACGACGCACACAATTTTTTGTGAGATTCTGACTGTGCACCAGGCTTTGGATCCCTTCCTCCTAAAGACTTATGTTCTTTCTCTGTAAATGAAATAGTCCAGCTTACCTAGCTCACACTTGTTATTAGAATAAAATTCTGAAAAAAAATTATAAAATGTTTTGTAAATATTACCTATCATTAACTCTAGATACCAAATCAGGTATTCATTTTAGTCGTATCAAAGCTAAAAACATCTGGCCTATTCACAAGTACTGTTCTTGCAGGCAGAGTTCATCTCAGTGCCAGCAGACCGACTAATATTCTAGAAACCTGAAATTATTAAATTCTAAAAAATCCATAAATACCTGAACAGTATTGCTCAATGAATAGATGTTTAATAAACACTTGCAAAATAAACTAATGAGTAAGTGAAAGATTGAATGCATAATATATTTTACTGATAAGAAAGAAACGAGTTCTTGGAGAAATGACAAGAATAAATTAGAGATGAAAGAAAAAATAGTGACACAAAATATAAGATTGTTTCTCTTATTTACCCTATTTTCATGAAAAAAATAGTTTTAAAAATTTAATTACAAATACTTTCTATGAAAATTTTCCATCCACACTCTCCCACATTACTGCCTTTTTCCAATTATATTTTGTTAATCTCAGTAAAAACACTTATCTCAGTTACTATCAATCTACTAGAAATGTTACATTGAGTTACACTGGGTTTTCTACATCTTAGAAGAACATGATATTCACAAGTTGATTAATGTAAGTCTTATTAAAATTTTAGCAGTGCCTTCTTCTTATACAGTTTCTTGTTATTTGGTTTCATTCTATCCCTCAGATGTCGTTTTCTTCAACAAATTGACAGTTTTGATGTGCTGATATTTTCCTTGAAGACCATGGCTCTGATATGTTGCTGATATAATCCATTTTCCTTTAGAAGGATTTAGGATTCTGCTACCCAAATTACACACAATTTGTCTAGCCCCTTATACAAGTGCAGACATAGAGTTTGGTACATATTCAGATTTTGGATAGCAAAGCATCTTATGGAGCTAAATTTCAGTAAAAATTCGATTTCTTACTTAGTTATAAACGTTAGGGGGATATGATCTCCTCACTGAAAATCAGCTTTAACAACACATTAATATTCTTTTATAATTTCAAGTATAATGTATCTATTAAAAAGTACGTAAGATATCTAAGATTTTACCCTATCTGCAAGATAACCTTTAGCCTAGCACAGTTTTATATTTGCTGGAAGAAAATATAAGACTCTAAGGTCAGACACAAAGAACTTTATTACTCACACTAAAAGCAATATAAGGAATGTCAGCATTTTTTGGTGATAATTTCCTAAGTACCAATTCCCACAAATCAACACAAGGAGAGCTAGGTGATCGGCATGCGTGCCCTGGGGTGTACAATGAGAGACACACTTTTTGGGAGGTGCAGGTAGAATGCAAATCTTTGATAATGGGCAGCAAGCACAGCTGCCATTTGTTTCAGAATAAGACACTGTATTTTCCAAGCCTGTCCACTATTAAACATCCTTGAAAAAATATTCTGGCACTAAGGCAATGAGTGCCTCTGCTTACAAGAGGTACAGAAGTATGAGATATCCATGGAGAATATTGGGTCTTAACAATATCCAACTCTTTTCTAGTGTCTTAACTTTCAGAAAATTTTCCCATCACTACACCTTGCTGTCTAATCTGATTAATTTGACTGACCAAGGTTAGGACCAAATTCATCACATTTGTCCCACAGAGCATTTAATTAAGGCTACTAACAACAAGACTTCAAGCAACAATATGAGGCTGACTTGCAGAACCAAACTGACCCATGTCCCCCAGGGTCCGTCCCACGAGGTGAACAAATCCCACGACTGATCAGGGGCTGCCATAAAAGCTACATGGCTTTCTGCACTGACCTTTGCACTTGACCCAAGACATTAACCCAGGTGCAGCAGGAAGTATTAAAGCCTGCGAAGTCAGCCGTGGCAGGCCAAGAGGATGTCTATGACAAACCTGTCACCCATAACGAACCTGGGCAGCGAGCTGAGGCTGGCCTAAATGCCTTCAAGAGCTAAACTCGTGCCACTGATCACTGCAGCTGAAGGCAGGCAGAAATATTATACCACTTTTTCAAGGTGGTGATTCCCATTGTAGGGATAGCTGCATGTGCAGCGCACATTAATGATGAGTCACTTATTCCTCCTTGAAACCCCCCGGTGACAACGGGGAGCCTGCTTTAAGAGGGACCTCTGTAGTAACGTGAGGGCTACATGATCTCCTGGTGTTTCCTTAAATACTTGAAAGTCGATTATGACCACCCCTATAATGTACATGTTTTCAGAAAGGAGGCAAGTTAATTCTTCTCTTCTACACACACAAAAATAAAGTACTAGGGCTACATATGATGCCCCTGAAACAAGTGGTTTAACAACTGTTACTCCTTCAAGAATGGGTGTGGGGCCCAGGTTGACGGTGCCTTCGATGTGGCCTCCCAGGCAGCTGGGAAGTCTTATGTACCCAGCTCAGTACAAATAAGTGGATCCAGCCCTTGTTTTTGGAAGGACTGCCAAATGGAAATCAGTGCGGCCTGTCTTGATGTCCATGGCGCCAGTCAGGTGGCACTTGTCTGGCCTACAAAAAGACTGAGGGACAACTATGAAAATTGGGTGTGGAAGAGATCAGGAGGTTTGGCAGGTGCTTTCCATTTGCGGTGCAAAAACTGGCGCCATCCCTGCTGTAACCAACAGACTTCTCAGGGAGGTTAGCAGGGAATGGTAATCAGATCATAGTTACAGCCATCAGGTGGGGCCTGGTGGAGCCCGCACTCAATTAAACTGAAGTACATTGGAATCATTTGAAAGAGCCCCACCAGGGTGTTGTCCTTCGTGTGGAAGGAAACAGGTGTAGCTCTGAAAAAGAAGAAGGATGACTGTCCCTCCTTCCCCATATCGCTCTGGGTCTAAGTTATTTTCCCTCCAGGTCCTAAGGTTGCTGCTCTCCTCCTACTACCATAATCTTCTCATGCCCCATTGTAGTAGTTTTACTTTACTTTTTTCCTGTTCCCAGGCCTCTCACCTGGAAGGAATAAGGTAAAGGATGACAAAGGCATTTTCTTAAATCCTACAGTGACCTATGTGTCACCCACATGGTTCATGAGGATCACTCCGGGGATACTTAAACTGTGCACTCAATCAATCTAGGAGCACGTCTATTAAACAAAAGAATCCAGATGGATGAACTAGAATTATGTTTGAACCCTGTAGGTCCCATTTTGGCTGGGGTGCTATCCAGAGGGTGGACCAATCAGGCCAAATCAAGGTTGCCACTGGGGGAAGGAAAGAAAGATACATCACAACAAAAATAGGTAAAATCCCAAATTTTCAAAATAGGCCTTTATAACCTCCATGCCTTTTGTCAGGCAGTGGCTGAGAGGAAATGAACCCTCTCTGGGGACAGCTGCACTCAAGTTTCTTATTAAGATTTTTTGACCAGGAAAAGGTGATGGGAGTAAAAACTCTGATTTAATTATTGAGCAGGCCACTCCTTTAACACAACAAACAACTGTAGATGACAGGGAGTGTGGAAGTTTCATCATCTTAACTATCAGCCCATTAGCTAGTGGCTTTTGTAATAAATGGAGCACTAATGTCAGACTACAAAAGTTTAGAAAGCAGAACATATGACAAAGATTAGTTCCACAGCACATAAAGGCATAGCCAAAGTGGGCTGACTGAGCAGGAGCAGCACTGTAATCCGAAAAAGTATCAACAGCAATGAGGTACTACAGAGATGGGGTTTAAAGATCCAAGGTAGTCAATGTGCCAGGAGTGAGTGGGAACAATGTTCTGTGTAACGGGACTGTCTTCGCCAAGCAAGGAAAGCACATCAACTTTGGCAAGAGTCATGTCTTTCATGCAATGGTAGCCTCGGCATAAGAAACCTAGGGTCCTTTATTTTGTGTCTAGTTCTGCAATGGTGGATGTGTTGCCATGTCCACTATAATGATGGATCCAAAAATGGTGGCAAACTGGGCAGTTCAGGCTGGATCAACAGCTTGATTCCAGTTGGTCTTGCCAAAGAAGAGGCCCTTGACATGAATATCTACATGAGTGACCCAGACTTTTTGATCTTTTTTTTAAAATATATCTTTATTGATTTCAGAGAGAGGAAGGGAGAGGGAGAGGGAGAGGGAGAGATAGAAACATCAGTGATGAAAGAGTCATGGATCAGCTGCCTCCTGCACAGCCCCGACAGGGGATGGAGCCCGCAACCCAGGCATGTGCCCTGCCCGGGAATCGAACAGCGATCTCCTGGGTCCTAGGTTGATGCTCAACTGCTGAGCCACGCCCAGCTGGGCCAGGCTGTTTGATCTTAAGCTGCAATTTACCTCTATTTCTCATGGCCCAAAAAGAGTATCTTTAATTTTCCAGTATTTAATTTTCCAAATAACAGATCAAACCAACCACATGCAACTGCCAAGGGTCAGTAAAAATATAAAAATGTACATCAAACACTGGCCAGATTATGACAGCAGGTAAGTTCTGCCAACTTAAGAGGATGGCTATTTGCATTTTGGTTTTGGTACAGCTTCAGCAGTCCAGGAGATATTATTGGGTTTCAATTAAGCCTAATAATCAGTGTTTGAGAACCAAGCATTGCTTAGAAGCTCTGAATCAAGGCTCTATTAAGTCAACAGATTTGCTTCAGGCAGTAGAGTGGGACAGAAAGTTTCCCCGAATAGATTAAGTGCTACTGTTTCATTTAAAAGGGAGATACCCCTAGGACAAGCCCAGTGACATTCTTGAATAGTATTCCATTTGACAAGCAAGGCTTGTTGGACCCTTCCCATCTAATTAGTTTTTTAGTTGATCCACCTCAAAATGGAAATATCAGGCCAAAGAGTCGCAAGAATCAGAAGAGCCTAGTAGCAAAATAGTAGCTACTTTTCAAAAGGAGAACCTGTTAAAACCCTATCAGGTGGCAATAAGACTAAAACCCCAAAGAATGCCTATCAGGTGGAGGCTGCTTCCCTTTTCCAGATCCTCTAATCATCAAAATCATCAGTAATAGAGATTTTTAGCTCAGGTGAGTAGTGTGTGGGACCCCAAAGGGATGAACACTTTCCACATGCACTATTCCTATTGGGAGGCTTTTTCCTGGCATTTATGAAACAGGGAACTACATGCAAATAAATTTTCTACTATGTATTCAGAAAGCAACATACTGAGTTTTCCCAACGGACCTTACTTAAAAGACTTTAGCTCTTTGCTCCTTTGAGAACCTTGCCCAAATTCTATCTGTTGAATTTTGGTGCCCCTTCCCCATATGACCATGAAAAGAAAAAATGACCTGAATATCTCTATCTAACATGACCATAAAATTTGAGGTCCCTTTTCTCCTTGGAGTTCCTCAGCATACTCAGATGGATCATCATGGTCTTTGTTCTCCCTTGGGAATAGGGAGATTTTGGTCTCATCCATAATTATCTTTCACCTTAAAGCTACTAAGATTGGGTCTAGGCTCCATGCCATTAAACAAGTCTCACTTTCCATTTTTAGTAGTGTGGCGGTGGCTTGTGGATCAACTAACCAAACTTCCAAAAACCCAGTACTGAGTGGCAGGATTATTACTACTGAAACCATCCATTTCAGACTAAATGACCCTTTAATGGTCACAGTCACACTGCTTTGAACCAAGAGCCAGGGGTCTGTTTCTTTGGCAGACCCGGACTTGACTCTCAGAGCAAAAAACTAAGAAGTCCCCATTATTCCATAACAGTTGCTGCCTCATTGTCATAACATCTAAGTTCTTACTTGGTTTCACCATAAAGGCTAGGAGAATTATCTTGGGTAGCAGGACCAACTGCAAGAATTTATCTAGATTTTTATTTTGAATCAGTGCCTCACTATCCAGTGGGCCACTTTCATTAGCATTGTAAATCCAATCCACAGTAGTATGCACCTGAATACTAGTCAATGCTTCATCTATGGTTTTCCATGACAGTCCCTCTGAGTCAAAACACCCTTAACAGCCTCTAGGACCCATGAAAAATACTCTGATATCTTCTACTGTCATGTTTGAATATATCTAAGGTTGGTAGACTACAAAAGGGATTGCGCCTTAAAATGACCAAGTGTTGCCATTCTTCCTTAACGAGCCCCCATCTCCCAGATAAACCAGCCCAAGTTGTAATAATTCACCTGTTTTCTGCCCATAGCAGTCACAAATTCCTCTGCCTTCATCTTCAGTGCACGTGGAAGGTTCTGTAACTTTTTTCTCAAAGAGGGTGGAATTCTGTCAATCTAGGAAACACCTCAGTTGTAGTTGTTTTAGTGGGGTCTTTAGACCGACAACCAGATTGGAAAGAAAATCCCCCTGCCTCCCTGTGGAGAGGAGTTTGCAACAGCAACCCCAGCACAGTTAAAGCCTCTTTATACCTACTTCCCTGTACTCTGCCTGGAACCACCCTTCCAATTCCTCCTCATCAAAAAGCAATGTAGAGGGTCATTAATTGCCGGGTTGACTATATAATCCGGATAACATGTTTGCTACTAATTCTGGCAGACTATCTTCAAATCCTGTTCATGGACTCTCACCCGCCCTCTTCCAGAAATAAAGTCTTTGTCAGTATCTCATCCTCATGCCAAAACTATCAAGAATTTATTCTAAGACTTTATATTACTTACAATCTAACAAGTTAGCCTGCCGCAGTTTCATGGATGCTCACAGAAGCCATCAGACTCCTGGGTCAGAGACAAAGGACTTTATTACTCACAGCCAGAGCCGTGCCTAGAATATCAGCATTTCCAGTGTCACTTAGACATCTCCCCTGTGTCTCCCCACTCATAACACCCTCCTCAAAAGATTGCTTTCTTCTCCCATTACCTGAAAATGACCAAGTATTGCCATTCGTTGCTACTCAAATTTTACACCTTTGCTAATGGCTCCATTCAAGCTGAGTTATATCACTTTCAAACTTTTATTGACTAAATTACCTAGACTAGAACATAGAATTATATGGATGCATAAGCCTTAGGTTGTGCATTTTAATTTTCAATTTAAAAATGCTTTTTCCCAGGAAGACTTTGAGCTTCCTGTTGACAGAAATCAGGTCCTCTAGTCCTCTGTACCTTAGAAAATATACAGCAATTGAAGAATACAGCATATACAAAGAATTCAAAAATGAATAGTGACCAGTAGTTGAACAGCTATCAGCCTTCAGAGACCCATATGTATGGGTTCATATATGAAAGCATTCTGAAATACTTATTTTGTAATTTATTTTTGTGTTTTTCAGATGTACACCTCATGGTGAACAGTTTATCCTTCAGTGTTCTAAATTAAATCAAATCACATTTATTTTTTCTAAGTCATCCACATTAATTTACAGTAAATTGGTACATGCAATAATCTAAGGATAGTTTTTCACATGTTCCTCACCAATTACCAGCAAGGAATTTCTTGGGATCATTTGACCTGTGATATCCTAACACTAGTTTCAGTTTATAATACTAAGTTAACCCAATCTATTCATCCATAATAAAAACAGGTTAAACTAAATGATCTGTAAGACCTCGTGTAACTCTAAATTATTCTCCATCATAATAATGACAATAAAAACAACAGTATTTTTTGTCCTCATAATGATTCTTAACTGCTTTACATTAATATCATAACTGTTTTCTTCCTCGGCTAATTACTAGTTTTCAGTATGTATGAACTCCTATTCATTTTTTGAATAATGAAGTAACTCAATACTTAAAGTAAAATGTGTAAATATCATAATATATCCTGTGCTGTGTTAAGCATAGCAATTACTTAGAAACAAATTTGATTTACATATTCAATTATAGTTGCTAGCATAATTAAGAAATTAACCCAAAGGGTTAATTCTTAAAGGGCATACTATCTCTAAACTTCACAAATTTGTTATTTAAGAAATTCAACATAAGGACTATCTCCTGGGAGGACAATGGATTTCTTGGAATAAGGACATTTTAAGAAGATTAATTGGACTCATTTACTCCCATCATCTCCCCCCAAAATAGACAAGATGATCACACACCCTATAAAACTATATGCATCTATACCTTATATGTTGCTAGAACTTCAGATTAAAATTAGAGTTATTTATAGCCCAGGTCTGGGTTTACTTCCTGCAACAGCTTGTAGCAGCTAATTCATCAAGCTTTGTACTAGCTAAGAAGTTTAGCTTTAAGAGCTGCATTAGAAAATCTAAGAATCAGTAAAGGAAAATGTTAAGCCATTTATACTAATGTCAACTTTGAAAAACAAATCTGAATAATTCATGGTCAAAATTAAATGTACCATCTTCTGCAATTTCACATGCTTCAAAGGAAAATATAAGTACATAATGAAAGTAACAATAAGAAAAACAGCAGGAGCTCTAAACCTGCAGAATCCTTTGCAACCAAGATTAAAATGCTATGTGCATAAGGTAAAGCTTTTGAATGTCTTTTCTACATGAAAAAATCTGAAAAGCTTTTATCCTTTAAGAAGGATAATTTAAAATGAGCTTTCCTAAAGAATGTGTGTAAGAGATTGCAATACAGGCTATGTGATTTTTTAAGTTCCCCACAAAAAATATAGAGAACATGTTGAATTTTGAATGTTATATTTTACTCTTAAAACAGCAACATAGATGACCAAAAGCATATGAAATATGTGAAATAATTTATTTTTAATTCAAGATTATACCCTCTTCTTGAAACTTTAGTTGTACAATGTGAAAAATTATCATCTACAGTAAATTTTCTGGAAATAAGTGAAAATCAACATACTTTTTATGGACTTTGAGATCTGATGTTAGAGGTTCTAAAAAGCTACCTTCCTATTCCTATAATCTTAATTTTAAAACACTCTCTTCTATAGGAGGAGAAACTGCCAATGTGGAAGATCAGCTTAGAGTTGTGAAGAAAGATGCAGGCACCTGCCAGCCACGCAGAGCAGCCAAGACAACCCGGAGGTCAATGTTGTGGCAGATGCCTATGCCAGATGGCTGGTCTCCTTGAATACATTTTAAGATCTTTATTTTTGAAAATTAAACAAAATTAACAAGAATATAAACATTTTCTGTTTCTTTGATTAATGTTTTATAAATAAACCTGTTATGTAAAGCTCCTAAGATTAAGTAAAAACTTTAACAGTAACAACAAAAGACGATGCTGTTACCATTCCTTTAATTAGCATCAAATAAACTAGAAAAGTTTTCATTAAACCAGATGATCCTCAAGTTTTTAAAGGGAGAGACTCATATTAAATGTAAAAGTGCTACACATATGTATCTCTTCCTAATATCTCAAAGAAATAGCAACCAAATATTTCTTAACCGTAATAAATTTGCATACATACACATACATAAAATTTTCTGTTACATACAGAGTCACTATGGTCAGATAAGAATTCTAAAATATATTATTTGCCTAACCATTATTTTTCTGCACCTTTATGTAACATTTTAATCGCTCTGCTCCCCCATGTTCCCAGACTCGAGTTCTTTCAAGACATTCAGGATTCCCCATATCCCTTACAACATTTTTTCTTAACTTGAATAACAATGAATGCATAAATTATTCATATTTATCACATCAAATTTTAATAATGTATATATATTTTTTAATTTTGCTGGTCTTTATAAATTGACATAATTCATAGTTATTTTAAAAATCTAATCACATTTAAGTAGCATGTAACGATATCTATAAAAGAAGAAAAATCAAATACTGCATTTATATTATTTTTGGCTTATCTATATCTCATAATTTTGAATTTGCATTTGTTATTATTATTATTATTGCTGTTAATGTTGTTATATTGTCCAGGCTTATACCTTCTCTATTACCTTTTGATAAGTCCTGTCAACCAAGACATGAATAAGGCTTTGTTTAAAAAAAAAAAAAAAAAAAAAGAGATGAGAGAAAGAGAAATAGAAGAATGAATCAGCTTTAAAAACATACATTTTTACACATGCATGCACACAAAAATATGTGCACACATATATGTTTTAATCTAATCAATGCCACTTTTTAAAAGCAAAATCTTATTCAGTCATAACCTGGTTGACAGAATTTCATGTTTTGAGTTGGTTTTTCATAAGTGATCATGAGTGTCACCTTGCCTGAGTTTCTTAGTGTCTGAGTACTCTGATTGCCTCCATTTGAATAACAACTTAGATGTGTAAGAACTGTCAGTTTTTGCTTTTCATTCCTCAGAACTTCATGTTTATTAATTCATTAGCTTATGGCATTAGACCTTTAAAAGTCTGAGAAGCATCATAAGTTTTCTTCTTTGAAAGGGACTTGAGCCTAATGACTAAAAACTTGTACAATTCTTTATTCTTGTGTTTCAGAAATTTAACAGACAATCCCTGTTAATCATACTGTATCAAATTTACTGAAATACCATATAACACTTTTATTCACACTCTTATTTTTCCTTTATTTCATTAATCTCTTATATTAGTAAATATTTAAAGACTTTTTTTCTGTTCAAGTGTGTTAGCTTCTTTACTTCATGGACCCTATCACATTCATATGAAATGTTGTTGCTGAGTTTTTCCTTTCTAGGTCTTTTAATTTTTTTTAATGTTTTTATTGACTTTTTTTTTTTTTTGAAAGAGAGAGAGAGAGAGAGAAATATCAACCGGTTGCCTCCTGCAGGCACCCCAACTGGGGATCGAAGCTGCAGCCTGGGTATGTGCCCTGACTAGGAATAAAACTGGTAGCCTTTAGGGTACAGGATGACACTCCACCCACTGAACCACATCGGCCAGGGCATTAATTGCTGATTATTTCCCTTTGGACCCAATTCATCTCTGGAAACTTTCATCTCTGTAATCAAGTCAGTTTTCACCTAACTTCCAAATTCATTGTTATGTTTAGTAAATTAATCCTGCAAAGGTCTTGCTGTTTCATTTTTTCTCATTTAACCTACTTTGCTCCACAAATTCTGTGTTTCTTTTTTCCCCTATTGGTACATTCTTTTATCTTTGATGCCTTATTTTTAAATAAATTTCTCCTTTGCATTTCTCTTTCAGTACTTTACGTAAGCTTTTCTAAAGACCAAATTTGATTAGCTAAACTTAATAAGCACTAACTATCTGCCTGGCACCATTCTTCATATTTAATTTTTCTACAAAAATTCTAGAGGAAATGCTATTACTGTCCTCAGATTAGACATGAGAAAAACTAAAAGCCAGAAACATTAAGTTACTTGCCCAACATCACACTAAATCCAGCTTTCAACCCCAGTAGCCTGGCTCAGGAGGCCTGTATGTTTATTCCTACACTAAAGTGGATGGTACAACTTGTGCAAAATTTTCTTCTGTTTATTGTTATTGTTGTTTTCCACAAAATATTTATCATTCTTCCAGAATATGTTTTTGGATATTTGCTTGTCTTTTGTTTGTTTCATTCTTTGCTTCTTCCCTGCATCTTTTTGCTTTAGCAGCATTAAGTAATGGCCATATTCTAGTTTCTTTTGTGTCGCTTTTTTAAATGTTGACAGTTCTGTAAATACTATAAAATTGCTCCAAAATAGAGTATAAATTTTCATTGGCTTTCCATAATGACTGTACATCCTTCCCTAAAGCTTCATTTTAAAGACACAATATTGTATGCTCATAGAGTAAAAAAATGCTTTGTTTTGATTTGTTGACTTATATATACCTTTTATTAAATTTTGTAGTGTAGAAACTATGTTATCTTTCTTCATGCATTCATCTTACCACAGAAGACTCCAAGTTATCTATAGGTGGTTTCAAGAATATCTCCTTTTTGTTCAAATTAAATTGTTACATGTAAAATTTATGAAATAGCCTGGATCATGTCACTTAAATTTACTTTGCACTGGGCATAGAAAAAAACTAAGTAATTAAACTCTTACCTCAAATGCATTGTTTAAAATACACAATGACACTGATTCCAAAGATACTAAATTAGTGACATATTTATCTTCAGTTGTTATAAAGAAAATTGAATAGAAAGTATTCTTTCTACTTGGAACTAGAACTGTAATTTTAGAAAAGAAATATATATTATTAAAATTTCATTCTGACCTTTAAGAAAGATCCTCTTTAATTATTTCTCTTTTCAGTGTAAACTCGAAGTTGGAGATCGTCCCATTTTTAGCAATTAACTAGAATTTATTTTGTTTAGTAGTACACATCCTCACACTGACCATTTTCTATACAGCAACAAATCTGGTAGGCACAAAATATTAATACTTCCCACATCCTGAGTTAGGGATAAATAGATAGTAACAAAGATATAACATAAAGAAGAAAATTGGATATTCTAAAAGATTTTTAAAAAATTATTTCAATGCCCTTTACTCTATAAACTCTGTATAATATTGAGCTTTCAGTAAAAAATAATTAGCTTAAAATTTTACTTCATAACTTATAATTTCACTAATATCTCAATCGTCAAGTTTTTTAAACTGCAATTTTCTTCAATCTCCTAATAACAAAACACCATCTATTTTAGTAGTTTTCAACCTTTAATTTCATCTGACAATTCATGCAGTCTTCAAATTTCTCTCACTAAAGACAGTTAGCTTCATCCTTGGTAATAAAGAGGATTGAAGTTTGTGTGGAAAATGTGAGTAGAGGGAAATATAGAATTACCTTAATTTGGAAGAAAAATACAGGTAATTCAAAAAGGTCCACATTTTCTACTCTTCCCATCCCACCTCCATCCCAAGGAATCGATTTTATTGTCTGTTAAAAGGTAAAAATGTAGGTGTGTCAAACAGAGATTATTTTTAGTTTGGGTACAAGCTCCTGTTACAAGCGAAAAAGAAGTCCTTTATAAACCCAATTTAGTCAACAAGATCACTTCCTACTTTTGTTCTTCCACTTGCTTTCCAACATGGGAACAAAGCTTATAAGCAGCAAGCATTAAAATAACAAATGCTAATTTTGAAAAGAAACCAAAATATAGTTCTTCAAGGGATTCCACACAGTATAAATAGAACCTGACCATGGATTTTATTTTACATTAAAACATGGTCTTATATCTTTGTAGAATGAACATGTTTCTAAAAGAGAATCTATCTACACTGGCAACGCTAGACCACTGCAAAAAAGCTCTACTACAATAGTGGTTGGGGAATCCCTGTAGAGACAATTACATAAAAAATAAAATTCTAACATACTTCAAGTTTAAAACTGTAGATTATATATTAATAAAATAATTTTACTGCTTTTGTTTAATTTGACAATTTTCTTGACTTTTTTCCTTTACTTGAAAGTTTGTGTTTGCCAAATCACAGAAGGCAAGCCAAGCTGCATTTGGATTAGCATTTTTTTGCTTTGTTTTGTTTTGTTTTTGAATAAAGCTCTCAAACACAGGAGTGCTCTGAAAGTCAGGAAGTAGAGAGCAAGGAGAAATCCCCTAAAGATCTGGTGCACTTTAGGGACCACAGTGAGACTGCTCAACAAGCATTTACGGAGCATCTATTATGTGACAGTCTATTAGTATCCCTTCAGGATTTGCAACACAGAAACAAACAAAAAATTTTAAACAACACATTTTAACAGACAAATTAAATATACCGCTGTTCTCAGAGTGTTTACTGTTCATATAGAGAAATAACAAAATTAAATGTTTATTAAGTACTATGACAAATGCTTGATAAGATATTGTCATAGAAATAATCTAAAAGTGGTTGACCTAAACTGCAAAACAAGGACTGAGACCATTTCAAATGCATGTTTCTTCACTTATACTCAGTCCCAGCTCTGTCATACACTAGGTGTGCAATGTTAGCCAAGTGATTTAGCATATTAGCATCTCTGTTGCCTCATATGTAAAATAAGTATAACAGAATTATTATGCAGATTAATGAATTAATATTTATAAACTCAGTGTAATATTAAAAGTTTAATAAATCTTTGAGATCCATATTCACATTAAATGATAATGTATATGTAATCAATTTCCAATTATCCTAGGGCAAATCTCTAAATCCACATTGACAAAATGAATTTACCACACAACTTAGAAGTCCCCTGTGTGGAAGTATTGATGTCACGTTGTGTTTACTGCAAAGGAAGAAAACCTGGTTCACTGCAATCAGACTGCAGCTCATAGAGTGATACGTCTCTAAGTTACCGAAAGCCCCCAGCAGGCAGGTCAAAGAGGAGCAGACTGAGGCCCACACTTAGAGGCATGCCTGAGGCTATGCTGACTTCCTGAGAGTCAGGGCAGGAAGAATGGAAAACCAGTGGGAAAGGAATTAATTCTTAGGGAGCAAGTAGCTCAGATTCTTTTCTAACTAACTTGGTCTCTTTCTAATATTCTTTAACAAGAGACTTTTTATAAGAACTAGGGAGCAATATATGATCAATTTCAATAAATCCTAGCCACTGGCATCTTTAAATCAAGCAATTTACGTACTGATTGATGTTTCTAAACCATTTTACTAGCATCATTTTTATGTTTTTGAGTGATATCTGAAAAACATTAAATGTTTTCTTAAATTGTGGATAGAATTTTAACTGACAAGTTTATGTTAAATACCTTTAGAATGTCATTTTGCCATTCTCAGTTGTTTTTCACCAAACCTCCTTAGCTCCCCTAATTCCTGTTAAAAACTGAAAGGTCTGAGGTTTTGACATACGTTGCTGATATTACCTGGCAAAAATTTAATCTTATGAATGCTAACATAAGACACAGTATCTCAACATCAGAGACAAAAGACTTTATCGCTCATGGCAATGGCGTCAACGTTTACGTGGGTTTTCTGAGCCCTACTTCTCACAGGGTGACATATAGAGAACAAGATGATAATTGTCCATGCAGAGGCGTCTACACAAGAGAGGAACGTTGAGCAGAGAGAACCTGAACCTTTTAAACTGGGAAGTAAGCCTGCCCAAATTTTGCCCCAGAGGGAGACATTATTAGAGTAGAGAGTGAACAAATCAGCCACGAAGAGCTCCTTTCTGCCAAATGGGCTCCTGGTCCTCACCAGACAAAAGATCAGAAAATAATGATGAACCCTCTATATTTCCAAGATCCCTGCTTTACAAACATATTCTGAACATGCAGATGCTCTTTTATTAATTAAGTGCAGGTGACTGACTGCACCATTTATCTACCACAAAACTATAGCCAGACACTGACCTCACCCTACCTATCAGCATAGTCCCATGTTCTCCAGAGGTGCTGCGCTTAATAAACTACTGGTTCTAGCAAATAAATAAATTAATGTCGTCTACAGAGCTTAATGATGTTTTTCAAAAGTACATAGTGATAATTTTGATAATGGTTTACAATTTTAAAGTGTTTTTTTATACGTTACTTTTATTTAAAACTGCTTGATAAGCATCACTTCCCTTTTGAGAAACATGATGGGAGAATGGACGCACCATTTCCTCTCCCTGGATGAATTTTCCTTCTTTTTCCCACCCAAGTCTCCCTCAATATTCAAGGCCCAATTCACACCCACCTCCTCCATGAAGCCTCGTCAGCAGGATCGGCATGGTGTGTCTCCTCTCTGAATTCATAATACACCTTGTTTTAGAGCGCTTGTTTGGCAATCGGACACGTTGCCACATGACCCCAAATTAGTTATCACACTTTAACTTTCCTTTCATAAACTTTAGAGAATGTTCTCCAACATTGTTTGAGTATCTTCGGATGAAGCAATCGTATGTAGTTTCACCATGCCCTAGGATGACCGTATAAAGTCATCGATAAACATTTGTTTATTACTTTTGATTAAACACTCATAACTTGCATCCAACCAATACAGCCAAGAATGATAATGCCTGTCACCTGTTTTCAATTTATTAACTGAAATTATAGGCATTTCACTAAAAATTTATTTTTGCTGTTATAAAACGTTCAAATCTGTTTCTCCTCCAAATTAATTTTCTGTATGAAACAGCAAGTGTCCTATATTTTAATAATATAATTCATATGTGGTACATATGAGTTATGCAATAAAGATCAACCTAAAATATAAATTTAATCTTTTTTCCTACTAAAATTGAAAATATATTTTTAATGCACTACTAATATTAGATACATTATTTTCAAATTATTAGAAAAGATAAAATAACTAACATTTATTGAAAACTATTTGGTGCCTGGTATTGTTTCTAAGAACTTTTCATGTATTAAGTAACATCAATAATTTCAAACTTCAGGTGAGGAAAATGAGTTTAAATAACCTGGCCAAAGTCATACAACTGGTTAGTGGGGGTGGGAGGGGACCTGATGCTAAACAGAGCCACTTTGACTATATAGAATATGTACTTTCATTTTTTTATCTAAATTACTAAAACCCAAGCTGGGTTAATGTAAATGTATGAAAGTAAACAAAATTGTCAGGGGGAGGGAAATGTCACCATATTGAGGAGATTGTTGGATATTATTTATACTTACTTCCAAAACATCTTTTGTCAAAATGTTACCATTTTACAATAAGTTTTTTTTTCTTTACTCACAATTAAGCTGCGGCTAAGAACTGAGGTATCTTACCAAGGTTCTATTTATTATTTTAAAATCAGGCTATTCCCAAGGACTCCATATATGTTTTTGAAGCACTTTATAGAAGGCTGATTTAATCGTTGGGATGCAATAATTGTTTGTTTTTTATTGTAAGGGCAGGGAATTTTTTTCTTTTTCAGATTAAAGTACTTAGAGCATCATTATGTATGACTTACTTTCAATGAAACTTTAGAAGCTGAGAAGCAGGAAATGCCCTTCTACCTCATTGCTGTGAAGGAGCTGCCCTGGTGGCTTTGACAGGCTGCTACATCACGTCGGTAAGACAAGAGCAGCAGCACATATCCCGCCATCAAGGATTCATTATTTTTGTGACACACACCATGTTTCCTCTCATTTTAACCTTAGTACTTGGCCTCTTCACTAATGAATGTGCATTCTTTTTTAATGCAGTCCCTGGTTACCTTTTTCTATGATTAAAAATACTATTAAGAATTATGAAAGCTAGAACCTTTCAGAGCCATGAATTTTAAATCCTGGAAAACAATCATCTCCACTTTTCTCAGGAGCACCTCTTCTCTGACACGCAACAGTTTTACTATGTTCCAGTTTGGTTCCTCCACAAAACATTTCTGAATTAGAACCACTTAGGTATTAGAAGAAAATAAGTCTCTCATAATTTATGTTTTAATTGAAAGGCTTACTTACACTATTACACAGGAAACCAAGTATAAAAAAAAAAAAAAAAAATCCCCTAAGACTGACTTTACCAAGTGCACTACTGCCATCAAGTGGACCACAATAAGATTAACTGGACAGAATACTGAAGCCAAGTACCTTTGATAGGTGGCCTATACTTTGTGGGAAACTATAAAAGGAATACATTAAAAAATTTTAAAAACCATATCAGATGTGATTATTACATAATATTTTACACCTTTGTTTGTAATATAGCACTGAAATTCTGCAATTAAAGAAATTTATTCTACAACTGAATAATGTATGGATGATAAAAAAAGTAACAACAGAAAAACAACTTCTGATCACTCACTATTTACTTAAGAAGGGTAGACCTTTACCATTTATACTAGACCCTTAAAAAGTAATTTTATAATCTACTTGACTCTTCCAAATAGAACTAATTGATCAAAATGTTTCTGCAGGTCTATCTTTGTATGGAGTTATTTAAGACAGCTCACTTTTATTCTGCTTTAAATTCCCCGAATTTTCAAAGCCATGTAATATAAAAAAATCTCTGAAAGTTATAGTGCAAATACCACAGATTCATTTATTTTATCTGGCAGATTAGATACTATTTAATTTCTCCTCTAAAATATTACCAGAAATTATTAAAGAAATGTATGGGTTTATATGATATCTGCATTAAATAAAAAGATAAGTTAATAATGTTCATTCAAACAAAAACAAAGAAAGTAGCTAAACTTTGTTTCCCTGTGGGTGTTTAATTGACTATCTCATTCAGTCCTCACTTCAAACCTCTAAGGTTGGTAATATCATTCTCATTTAGTAGATAAAAACTCTGATGTTTCAAAGTCACATAGCTAATAAATGTTTAAGGCAAGGCAGACTGACTCCCAAACACTAGCTGTTAGTCAATGCACTGTAAACTCTAGAGCCTAGTTTAATTGTTCACATTTAAATTCTACAGTTATCCATTTCAGAAAATAACTTAAATACAGTTATTTCATCATTTCTCAATTTAAGGTAACTGAAAACACTGCAATTGCATTAAGAGCATTAGCTTTTACTATTAATAGTTAGTGAATGCATACATAATTAGTTCTTAAAAGGAAAATTCAACCCAACGTATAAGATGTAGGATAGAAGAAATGTTATAAATATTCCTAAAAATCTAGAAGTTATAAAATAGCATAGCTACACAAATACTATAATTCTAAACACAGGATGGATGTATATGCTATCTTCCATATACTTTAAGCTGTACAAACTGTTAATTTTTCTGGAACTTCAAAATATCATGATTTGCGGTTGGCCAATTAAGGCAATGGACTTGTCACCAATGCCTACCAAATAAGCCAATTCACATTTAACTGTGTCTGGCATGAAAATAATCTCTGCATCCTAGAAAAGGGGTGATTTATATTTATAATAATTCACAATAGCCCTTTGGCAGCCATAAGGTGCCTGGAAACCTTGTCTTTCCCATTGTTTTAGCAAGTGCAGAAGTTAGTAAATCCCAGCACAAGTGCCATTAAAATCAGCATCTGAGCAGATGCCAAGAACCAAGGTGATCTTCCTTTCAGTAATTTTGCAGAACATATAATAAGAGAAGGAAAAGAATATGACGTCTGTGCATATTCTCTACTACTCTGACAAGGAGCAGTAGAAAAAGACAGGCCTTAGAGTCAGCTCAAAACTCCCTATTTCCCCTTCACAACTAAGTGGAGTGTTTGAGAAATTCAACAAGCTATTTATCCTTTCTGAAGCCTGGCTTTCATCATCTGAAAATAGGGAAAATAACTCATATTTCACTCTACATAATCCTTACATGTAGATATTAATAGCCCTTACCTACAGGATGTATGAGAATTGAATAGACTAATTATATGAGTTGCATGTAAAGCTGGAGACCTGACACAAAGATAAAATCTGTGCTAGCAATACGGTAACAATGTTCATTTTAAAAAATAATTTAAATTACACTTTTACCTGGATGATCTCTGTTTCTTACTCTATAATTCATCATTAGCCTCTTCTTTCTGGGGAATATATCTGTTTAATAAATGGAAATGAGATGTTCCATTGTCCCAAAGAAACAACGTGTAGGCACAGGCATTCTTTTTAAAGAGCATTTCTTTATTATAGACAAAGCTTATTGTACTTTATGATAGAGAATTGGTTCTTGTGCAGAAGTCTTCAGTCTGTATGTCTTGTAACTGTATGTCTTGGGAAAAAAGATCTATTCGAAGCTCTCTATTCTATTAGCAGAGTAATAACTGGAAAGAACTTCTGACAAGAAATAATAAAATGAGTAATACAGGGTGCTGGAAAGGGGCACTTTGTATTTAGACTTTGTAGTTAGAGAGAAATCTGTTTCAGAGTAAGCAACCACCACAACAAAATGAACTGGGAAGAAGAATGAAGAAACTGAGAAATGCCAACATTTACAATATGGCAAAATTTCTAATAGACATGGAATGCATTTAAAAAAATCAGAGGTTATCTAAATTTTCTTTGAAAAATTCGGGGGGCAGGTACTACTTGGTTGCTAATGGTATTTAAGAAGAAGGCAAAGTCTGTGGAACTGCCCAGCATAAAAACTTCCAAATAGAAGGCACTAGTACTTTTAATTGGATTTGAATTTGAAACATAAAAGATAAGTTGGCCTGTGTCTAACGGCATTCAGAAATGCAAAGTAGGCAAAAATATCACTTAAGAAGGTTGGCTCTGGGAAAATTCATCTAATAGAATTCATTTTTGTAATTGTAATAATCAATAGAATGTACTAGGATATATGTGAAATACTCTCTTTCAGTAAATAATTGAAGAGGAATTCTACCTAAGTCACATTGGCCTATGTTCTAAGTTTCCAATTTAATTTCCTTGATACATCCAAAATACGTACTATATATTTCCCTCTGTTAATTCCAAAAGTGGTGTAAAAGTAAAAATTCTCTGTTAACAACTATAATTTGAAACTCACTGCCCCGATTTCCTAATAAAATAATTTTTAATACTGTTAATTCCTTATCTTAATCTATGGTTTTTTCTTGTTACATGCGTATAATTTTTACATTTGTTGAATTATATTTTCTATACAATAAAAATAACGTCAAAGCCTAAAATGTGCAAATGAATGAAGAGCGGAGGCTTTTACTCTATTAACTCTTTTATAACCTATTGGTATCTTTATTGCTACTGCATTGCATTTATTTTTAGGCTTTATATTTTAGAGCAGATTTAGGTTCACAGCAAAGTTGAGAGGAAGGTACCTAGATTTCCCATATACCCCCAGCCTCTACACCATCAGATTCCCCAACTCTCAACATCTCCCGTGAAAGCAGTAAAACACTGCAGCTGACGAGCCTACACAGACACATCGTCACCACCCAAAGCGCAGAGCTCCCATTAGGGTTCACTGTCTGTGTTCCACATTCCATGCCTCTGTACAAACATGTACCAACATGCATAGAATCATACAGAGTAACTTCACTGCTCTGTCAGTTAACCTTTCCTTCCCTCCAACCCTGGCAGCCACTGCTGTGTACACTGTGTCCACAGTTTTGCCCGCTGTAGAAGGTCACACAGTTGGAATCGTATATTACGTAGCCTTTTCAGATTTTTTTTTTCACTTAATAATACACATTTAATTTTCCCATATACAGAATGCATAATTTTTCTGACTGCTTTCAAAAATTTCATTATGATGTGTTTTGCCTTGGATGTCTTTCAGTTTATCTTTTTGGGGTTTATTCAGTTTCTTGGATGTGCAGATTTGTGTCTTTCCGAAATTTGAGAAGTTTTTAGCCATTATTTCTTGGAATACTCTGTCAGCTCTACTTTTCCTCCTTTCCTACTGAAACTCCAATATGAATGTTAGATCTTTTGTTATCATTCTGCCTGTCTCTGAGACTGTTAACTTTCTCTTTTTAAGTCTATTTTCTCATTGTTTTTCCGATCAAGTAAATTCTAATGGTCTGTTCATTAGTTGACTAATTCTAATCCTCTGCTACCTCCACCCTATTATTCAGTCTACCCAACAAGCTATTTCTTAATGGGTTTTTATTGATTTTTTTTATAGAAAGAGGAACAAGGGGGGGGAGAGAGAGAGAGAGAGAGAGAGAGAGAGAGAGAAACACTGATGAGAGAGAAACACTGATTGGCTGCATGCTGCATGCCCCTAATGGGACCGAGCCCGCAACCAGGCGCAACCAGGGCATGTGCCCTGACGGGTCTAGGGAACTCTTGGTACATGGGACTACACTCAGCTAACTGAGCAACACCAGCCAGGACTATCCAACAAGGTTTTCAAAAAAAATCTAGTATTGTATTTTTCATTTCTACAATTTCCATTTATTTTTATAAAATCGATTTCTTTACCAAAACATTATTTTTCCTCTTTTCAAGAGAATCTGTAATACAATATTCTAGTACTTTTTTTAATCAAGTCCTTGTCAGATTATTCCAACATCTGGTTTATGTAAGTATCTGTTGATATTCTTTTTCTCATTTAAGTTGTGCTTTTCCTAGTTCTTGATACGATAGGTGATGTAGGCTTGTATCCTGGGCATTTTGTTTACTATGCTAATGGACTTTGTGATCTATATAAATATTCTACTTGATCAAGAAGTCACCTATTCTAAGTATAGTGCACAGGTCCTTGCCTGTGTTTTTGGGCTGTGGTTCCAATGTCATTTTAATTTTCAGAGCCTTTGCGGTGTTATTTTGGTGCTGGTTTATTCCTCCTGCTGGGTTTGCTGGTTGTGTCTGAGAAGGCAAAAGATATTTCCCAGGCCTAGTCACTGGGTGTCTGCTGGTGACAGAGGGTCTCAGGTCTGCAGGCACAAAGAGGCTTTCTGGGCCAAATGCTTGTTATAGAGGACTCCCCTTGCCTGTGTGACACAGACAGTACTTCCCAGGACATGTGTTGGTTGTGGCTGGATCCCTACTAGAGGTTCCTCTAGACATCCATGATGAGTTGTTGGGGGCAGCAAGCCTCAGGTCCACCAGAGCACTTGTTGACTGGGTCTCAGCTAGACCAGTTGGGGTCACTTTGGGGTCACTTTGGCTGGTCACCTCTATGTCTACCTGTTGGAGAAGCAAGTCTCAGATGCTGCAGAGAAGGAAAGTGCTTCCCCTGAAGCAGCACAGAGCTGGCCACAAGTTTTCCAAGGGACTCTTTGATGCAAAGGAGTCACGCACCTACCTGGATAACCTTTTTGCTAGGCTGGGGTATAAAAAAAATTATCTTTCTGTTGGGTGAGAGAATGCAAGATGCCATTCCCTGTGCTGTTCCACAAGTTCTATAATATCAAACCAATTTTCCTTCTCTTTACCTCCTTTCAGAATTTTCTCTGGTTTCTTCTCACATTATTTCCAGAGTTTACAGTTCTACTTAGCAGAGGGGAGCAGAAATGAACAGGTCCACACCATCTTGTCCAGCATGACAGTCTGAGTGACTTTTTAATGTTCATGCATCTGACAATGCAGTTACTTTGTAAAATGTCTTTCGGAATTTAAACTCAATTTCTTTACAGGAAATACAGTGCTTGCAGTACATAATTTTTCATCTCACCACGGTTCTGTATACCTGCTTCACTCCAGCTACATGCTGTGCTACTTGAAATCTCAGATTTGTGCAAGCACCACTCCTTATTTTTTACATTGTACTCCAGTCTTAAGCTATAGCTTCAGCTGCCCTGTCCTCAGGGAAGTATCTCCTGACTCCCTATGGTGAAATTAAGCATCTTCTATATTCCTCCTCTTTACTTTCACAACATCCTCTGCTTGTATCACTTACCAGGATGTCTGATGACAGTTACTATTTCCTCAGTTCCTAGAATAGGTCTGCATATTGTAGGCTATCAGTAACTTGAACAATCACAGATGGTGTCAGTTAATCCAATGCTTGGATTAGTAATAAAAATCGTTCTGTGGGAGTTGTAATCTACACAGAAATTGATATGATTAAACAAACACACTTTACTAGGTGCCTACCAACACTGTTTTCCTTAATCCTTGAGGTACATATTACCCACTTTTACATATGAAGAGTGATTCAATGTTCCTTTTACCCAGTCATGCTGCCTGTTATTATCTCCATCTTTTTAAAAAATATGTTTTCATTGATTTGAGAGGAAAGAGAAACCTCAATCAGCTGCCTCCTGCACGCCCCCGACTGGGGATCGAGCCCACAACCCGGGCATGTGTCCTGACTGGGAATCCAGCCCCTGACTTCCTGGCCCACAGAACAACGCTCAACCAACTGAGCCACACGGGCCAGGACTATCTCCATTATATTTTAATGAGATTATATTTTAACCAGATTTAGAAATATAAGTGACTGCTCATAAACTAAGACAAGGATATTCTGAAACTATTATTAAAAATAAAATAGTCTTTCTACTGAAAAAGACAAAGAAGCAGAAAGTATAAATGCAAACTGGGTGGTTTCATTTTCTTCCACATATCTATTGCAAGATACAAATTAACATTTTAATGTATTACAACTCAGTAGTTTGTATTCATAATTTCTTATGTAAAATATGGACACAGCACCCAACTCAGAACATGCAAAAGGATATATATAGACATTTCATTCCTACTCTTGCCCCTGAGCAATCTATTTTTTCCTTCAGTGTCAACTTCTGCTACCTCTTTTTTTGTTTGTTTTCATACCATAATATATGTACATATATTTTATTTTTCTTACACAAAACATAGTTGAAGATACTTACTGGCATACTTATTTAATTGTTGTTGTTTTCAGTTTGTTTAGTACTTTCTGGAAGTTATTTTTCTGTTATTATAAGCAGAGTTCTGTTTTATTTGTATTCACGCGTGCTTTTATTATATAATGTAATATAATTAAAAATGTTTTCCATCCTCAGATGTTTTTTTAGAAATCATGTATGTTTTCTTTTATGGTTTTATATTTTTGTCTTCCCTGTTGAATTATTTTGGTGTAAAGCATGGTAGAGGAGAGAAGCAACTTTAATTTTTTTTTCAGATGACTGCCAATACATCCCAAACTATTTACTAGATAATTATTTTTTGCCCACTGATTACAAATGCCACCTTTAGTATAAATTAAATTTTTTTACATATTTGGACCTGTTACTTAATTTTTAATTTCTGTCCCTTGGAAGTACATTTTAACATGTGAGTTGTATTAGAGTAGTATCCCTTTGAATTACTGTACTTTCAGATGTTTTAATATCTGATAGGACTAGTACCCTCTTATTATTCTTCCTTTTTAAAAGTTTTCTGGTTTATCTTACTTGTACACTGTTTCCGAAGTACTATAAATCATCTATTATAATTCTTTTAAAAATCTGTTGTTGCCCTGGCTGGTTTGGCTCAGTGGTCAGAGTGTTGGCCCTTGGACTGAAGTGTCCTGGGTTTGATTCCAGCCAAGGGCACAGACCTCGGTTGCAGGCAACCAATTGATGCGTCCCTCTCACACCGATGCTCCTCTCTCCCACCTCCCTTCCCTCTCTCCTCCTTCCACTCCCTCTGAAAAGCAATGGAAAAAAGTATGTTCGCTTGAGGATTAAAAAATAAAAATAAAATAAAATAAATTATTTATTAAAATATAATTAATTTATATATTAACTTAAAACTTAACATCTTTATGAAACTGATTCTTTTTATCCAGGACTATGGTCTACTATTCCTTTCCTTCGAGATTACTTTAGTATGCTAAAAAACGTTCAAAACTTTCTTTGCAATCATTTTGCATATTCCACATACAGTTTAAGTACTTTATCATTTCTTGGTGCTATTTTAAAATGGAGTATTTACTTCCATTATATATTCCAAATAGTTTTTACTAGAATATAAGACTGCAATTAAATGATTTCTATATATTAATATTTTATATTTGCATACTAAATTCTTTTCTTTTTGGTTTTTGTTTTTCAAATAACTCTCTTCAGTTTTTCTATGTAAACAATTATGCCACTTGTAAATAATAATAATGTACCCATCCCTCTTTTTTATTGGCACAAGCCTTCATAAAATTGTTAAATGACAGTCATGATGGAGATTATATCTGCCTTGTTCCTCTTTGTAATGAGAAAACTCAGTGTTTCCTCATAAATGCCAGGACTCCAAGAATTTGACCATGTTTCTTTCGTAATCGTCCCAGATAACGTGCTGTGTTTTCCTCCCTCTCTTTTGTCCATGCACATAATTCAAGGCTCAGGTTACGCTCATCTTTTCTATAAGACGCTCTTCAGCCCCTCCCTCAGTTCATCCTGTAGTGATCCCTCTAGCATGTATTCTTTGCTATAGTTACTTACTCATTTTTTTTTTTTTTTACTTTATCTTTATTGTTGAGACCATTACAGATGTCCCCTTTTCAACCGCACAGATCCCTTCCACCCCACATCCATCCTACCCCCAGACCCTCCCCACACCAATGTCCCCACCCATGGGCCATGCCCATAAACACACAAGTTCCCTGATTAATCTCTCCCCACCCACACCCCCCTCCCCGCCTTCTCTCTGAGATCCCTCAGTCTGTCCCAAGCTTCTATGTCTCCAGATCCACTTTGTTCATCAGTTTATTTTGTTTATTATATTCCACATATAAGTGAGATCATGTGGTACCTGTGTTTCTCTGACTGGCTTATTTCACTTAGCATAATACTCTCTAGTTCCCTCCATGCTGTGCCAAAGGCCAAAAGGTCCTTCCACTTCACAGCCACATAGTATTCCACGGTGTAAATGTGCCACAGCTTTTTATCCACTCATCTACTGATGGGCACTTGGGCTGTTTCCAGATCTTAGCTATTGTGAATTGTGCTATGAACACAGGGGTGCATAAGTTCCTTATGACTGGTGTTTGGGGTTCCTTAGGATATATTCCTAGAAGTGAGATCACTGGGTCAAATGGCAGGTCAATTTTTAATCTTTTGAGGAAACTCCATAATGCTTTCCATAGTGGCTGCACCAGTCTGCATTCCCACCAGCAGTGTACTAGGGTTCCCCTTTCTCCACACCCTCTCCAGCACTTGTAGTTCGTTGACTTGTTGATGAAGCCATTCTGACAGGTGTGCAGTGATACCTCACGATGGTTTTAATTTGCATCTCTCTGATGATTAGTGACGTTGAGCATTTTTTCCTATGTCTCTTAGCCATTTGTATGCCCTCTTTGGAGAACTGTCAATTTAGATTCTCTGTTCATCTTTTAATTGGATTGTTTGTCTTCCTTTTATTAAGTTGTATAAGTTCCTTATATATTTTGGATATTAACCCTTTATCCAATGTGTCACTGGCAAATATGTTCTCCCATACAGTGGGCTCCCTTTACGTTTTATTGATGGTTTCTTTTGCTGTGCAGAAGCTTTTTATTCTGATGCAGTCCCATTTGTTTATTTTCTCCTTAGTTTCTCTTGCCCTAGGAGATGTATCAGCAAACATATTGCTGTTAGAGATGTCTGAGATTTTACTGCCCATGTTTTCCTCTAGGATTTTTATGGTTTCATGTCTTACATTTAAGTCTTTTATCCATTTTGAATTTATTCTTGTGTATGGTGAAGTTGGTGGTCCAGTTTCATTTTTTTGCATGTATCTGTCCAATTTTTCCAACACCATTTATTGAAAAGACTGCCTTTACTCCATTGTATGTTGTTGCCTCCTTTGTCAAATATTAATTGGCCATAATGGCATGAGTCAATTTCTGGGTTCTCTGTTCTGTTCCACTGATGTCTGTTCTTGTGCCAGTACCAGGCTGTTTTGATTACAGTGGCTTTGTAGTATAACTTGATATCTGGTATTGTGATCCCTCCAACTTTGTTGTTCTTTCTCAAGATTGCTGTGGCTATTCGGGGTGTTTTTTGGTTCCAGATAAATTTTCGAAGTGTTCTAGATCTGTGAAATATGCTGTTGGTGTTTTAATAGGGATTGCATTGAATTTACAGATTGCTTTGGGTAACATGGACATTTTAATGATGTTAATTCTTCCAATCCATGAACATGGTATACTTTTCCATTTGTTTATATCTTCCTCTATTTCTTTTTTCAGTGTCTTATAGTTTTCTGAGTAAAGGTCTTTTACACCTTTGGTTAAGTTTATTCCTAGGTATCTTATTTTTTTAGTTGCAATGGTAAATGGGATTGTTTTTTTCAGTTTCTGTTTCTGAGAGTTCATTATTGGTGTATAAAAATGCCATCAATTTCTGGGTGTTAACTTTATATCCTGCTGAATTCATTTATTAAATCTAGTAGTTTTCTGGTGGAGTCTTTAGGATTCTCTCTGTACAATATCATGTCATCTGCAAATAATGACAGTTTTGTTTCCTCCTTTCCAATTTGGATGCCTTTTATGTTTTCTTCTTGTCTAATCGCTGCGGCTAGGACTTCTAGTACTATGTTGAATAAGAGTGGTGAAAGTGCACATCGCTGTCTTGTTCCTGTTCTTAGGGGAAATGGTTTTAGGTTTTGCCCACTGAGTATGATGTTGGCTGTAGTTTTGTCATATATGGCCTTTACTATGTTGAGGTATGATCCGTCTATTCCCACTTTGCTGAGAGTTTTTATCAGAAATGGGTGTTGGATTTTATCCAATGCTTTTTCTGCAACTATTGATATGATCATGTGATTTTTATCTTTCAATTTGTTTATGTGATGTATCACGTTTATTGATTTGCAAATATTGTAGCAGCCTTGCATCCCTGGAATAAATCCCACTTGATCATGGTGTATGACCTTTTTAATATATTGCTGGATCTGATTTGCTAATATTTTGTTGAGGATTTTAGCATTTATGTTCATCAGGGATACTGGCCTGTAATTCTCTTTCTTTGTAGTGTCTTTATCTGGTTTTGGAATTAGGCTAATGCTGGCCTTGTAAAAAGAGTTTGGAAGTGTTCCTTCCTCTTGGATTTTTTGAAATAGTTTGAGGAGGATATATGTTAATTCTTCTTTGAATGTTTGGTAAAACTCTCCTGTGAAGCCATCCGGGCCAGGGCTCTTGTGTGCTGGGGGCCCTTGGATTACTGCTTCAACTTCATCAGCAGTTATTGGCCTATTTAAACTTTCTGACTCTTCCTGAGTTTTGAAAGGTTGTATTTTTCTAGAATTCATCCATTTCATCCAGGTTGCCCAGCTGGGTGGCATATAGTTGTTCATAGTATTTTCTTACAATCCTTCGTATTTCTGTTGGGTCAGGTGTTATTTCACTTCTTTTGTCTCTGATTTTGTTTATTTGGGTCCTCTGTCTTTGTTTCTTGATGAGTCTGGCTAAAGGTTCATCAATCTTTTTTATCTTTCCAAAGAACCAGCTCTTGGTTTCATTGATCTTTTATATCTTTTTTAAGTCTCTATGTCATTTATTTCTGCCCTAATCTTTATTATTTCTTTCCTTCTACTTACTCTAGGCTTTTCTTGTTCCCTTTCTAAGTTTTTGAGTTGTAAGGTTAAAGAGTCTATTAGAAGTTTTTCTTGTTTTTTGAGGTAGGCTTGTAGTGCTATAAACTTCCCTCTCAGGACTGCTTTCATTGTGTCCCATAGATTTGAAGTTGTTGTGTGTTCATTTTCATTTGTTTCCAAGAAGTTTTTTATTTCTTTCTTGATCTCTTTGGTAACCCGTTCATTGTTTAAAAACATGTTTTTCAGTCTCCATGTGTTTAAATGTCTTTTAGTTTTTTTATTGTAGTTGATTTCTAGTTTCATGCCATTATGAACCGACTTACTTATTTCTTAATTCAATAATGACTGACCATCTACTATGTAGCAGGCCCGGAATGAGGTAATTTTGTTTTAAAACTTGAAATGTCATAGTCTTTGTCTTTGAAGGATTAAAAGTACCATGGGAGAGCAGAATTATTTATTTGTTGTTTGTTTATCTTTGGAGACAATATGGAGTCGCATTTATGATTATGGACTTTGGATTGAGGCAGTTTAGCCTTTTTAATCTTTACCATCTATGGGACTTGAACAAATTACTTAACCTCACTCAGCCTCATTTACCTCAACATGAACAAAGGATGGGCCTCATAAAGGCTTTTATGATTATACATGATGATGCCTGAACAGCTCTGAGCACAGGACCAGAGCACAGTGAGAGTCAATGAGTGTTAGTTATCGTTATTACAACAGCCATTGTTATAATTAATACCATTAAAGTCTATAAGAGGTTCACAAAATGTGTTACAGGAGACAAGAAGGAGCCTTTCAGAAAGCACAAAGAAAGGGGCTGAATGGAAGAAAATGAGATTGTCTGGAAGATAAAGGTGAAGAATTTTAAAGGACAAAATATTACAGAGAAAAAAAGTACATACGAGGTCACCGGGCTATATAAATAAAAACATATGGCATGCTGAGAAACAAAAGGTGTTTCAGTAAAATTTGAGTCCAGCACCAGGAGGCAAGCTGGAAAGGTAGACTCTCGAATCATTTACTACAGTTTCCATTCTACTTCTTAAACAACTACACACATATGCTTTTGTATAATTACTTAACTATTTCATTGTCTCTAACATCTTTCGACTGCTGAGATTATATGACTAGAAATCTAAAATGTAGATTTTCCATATTTTACATTTACTTTGCCAAATATCTACACTAGTGCTTCGCATATATTAATCCCTGCTAAATACATAAATGCAGGTAGAGTATATGATTTTAAAAAATAATTCTATGTCTCTTAGATAAGTGATAATCTAAAAGTAAAAAGGCAATATACTTACACTATTTAAATTTCACCTTCACTACACTCCAATTTATGTGGACTGACTTTATGAGTCTTATATAAATACAAAAGGGAATTTCTCACAGACTGTCCTCAATTTTATTTAGTGGGAAATTATTACAATTTCATGCAAACTGGAACTTATTCTTTAAAAGGCACTATTGCACATTTAATAAACTGCAGGTACCATACCAGCCATATAGATAAATAACAAATGATAGCTACTGTTTACAAACTCAGACATCAGCAGGGGAAAGAGAGAAATTTAAAATACACATATAAGGGCATATTCCATATAGTTAACAAGCTGAAAGCTATGATGAGTACAGTGGTTTAGGAAGACTAGTCTGGCAATTATATGCACCATAATTTGTTGGGGGGGAAAGGCCTTAAACAAAGGGACTAGCTAGGGAACTCACGCAACAATCCCAATGTCCTCATTCTACTCTACTCATGAAGATATTTTTTTTAGATGTTAATACTTGTCACTGAATATTTTAAAAATGTATAGTATTCTATTTCCCAAAATGAAACTAGATTCTCCTAAGTTTGCAGCCTGATAAACAAAAAAAAGTTCTAGACAAATTTTTCCCCTAAAACACAGATTTTTCAAAAAGTTCGGAGCTATAATATTCTGGGAAGAAAATTATATTCTTTCAAATAACTGGAGAATAAAACAGCTTGATATTCATTTTTGTAAGGCATAAAAACATTCCTATAAAATCTGATCTACAGTACATGACAGAATTTTTACTGTTTCTTCTTTTTAAAGTAATTAAATTGTCTACTACAGCCTAAATTAAGGGTTATTGAGAAAGAATTTATATGATCTTTTCAGAGTTGCTGATCATTTACATTATTACTTTTTAGTAATAAAATGCACTGTTATAAGTAATAAATATAAAAATTGCAATGGTTCTTTGTATTTTCATTACCAGGTCAATTAGTTAGGAGACCAATATGTTTTCTAATATAACTTGTACTTATATGCATGCAAGTATTATAATAGACATACACACTCATATTTTTTAGTAACACTAAATCATAACCATGTTAACACTTTCAAATAAAATTTCATCAGGCACTTCAAAGCTCTTTTCAAATTTAGACAAATTAAAAATGAAACATCACTTAATAATGGCAAGCATTCAGAGTTAAAAAGCATTCAGGTTTAATATTCAAATTAAATCTTTATCTTAAGTGGAATTACGTTGAGTGTATCTGAGCATTCACTGGTACTTAACCTATTATTGATATATCACATAATTTTATAACATGCACCAAAACAAAATGAAAATAAATGTTCATAATTTACTATGGTGGATAAAGAGGAGACACCTACATGGTAGTAAGAAATATATCATAGCAGCGCAATTTACAAGAGGTAAGATCTGGAAACAGCTCAAGTGCCCGTCAGTAGATGAGTGGATAAAAAAGCTGTGGCACATTCACACCTTGGAATACTATGCAGCTGTGAGAAAGAGGGATCTCTTGCCCTTTGGCACAGCATGGAGGGATCTGGAGAGGGTTATGCTAAGTGAAATAAGCCAGCCAGAGAAAACAAGTATCACACGATCTCACTCATAGGTGGAATCTAAAGAACAAAATAAACTGATGAACAAAATAGATCCAGAGACATTGAAACATGCCACAAACTGACGTATTTCAGAGGGAAGGTGAGGGGGGGGATTAATCAAAGAACTTATATGCATATATGCATAGCCCATGGACAAGCGATAGTGCGGGGAAAGCTTCGGGAGGGGGCAGGAGCAGGGCGGAAGGGGCCAATGGGGAAAACAAAGGGGAACATGTAATACTTTCAACAATAAAGATTAAACCTATTAACAAAGGAAATACATTATTGACTAGACCATATAAAATTTGGATTAAAATTTCAGGTATAAGTATGAATATTAAATATACTTTATGATCGCATTGTGTTTATATTTCTGCGTAAAATTCCTTTGTTTCGGCATAACATTTCTGTAACTTTTACAAAGAACTCTTTCTATAACTTTAAATCACCATTGATCTAAGTGGTGTGTGTTATATAGATTGCTTTTAACCTCCACAGCACTTCATACAGAGAACACACCATATGCAAAGTTACTATGGCAGAAGAAAGAAGAATATTAAAGGAACTGAGGAAGGAATGAATGCATGACTGGACAAGAGGAAGAAAGGGGAGGGTAGGATGGAATGAAACTGCAAAGGCAGGCAGAACCCAGTCCATCACAGCCTGCAGAGGAAAAAAGACACTGTTGTTCTTTATTCCAAGGCAATGATTAAGCTCTGAAACAGCTTAACCAGGGAGCTGATATGATAGTATCTGTATTTTATAATAATTACTGTCTCAAATACAGTTTGGAAAATGGTGAGAGAAACATGGAGAGATCCTATAGGAAACTATTTTAATTTAATCCAAGAGAGAAATGCTGCTGCTGAGTTCAGAAAGAGTAAGGGCCATGTGTCTTGTTCATAGCTGGACTCTCAGGGCCCTTAGCATAAATTCAGTAAATGTTTTTGTTTGTTCCTTTGTTCCTTTATTACACAATTAAAAGTTACTCTCCCAAGCAGAGTTAACCGTATCTTCTGTACTAGACACTCTTAAAGAGTGGCATACTGCACATTTTCCAACAGTCACAAAAGTTTCTCATCTTCTCATCTTAAAAATAACTAAAGAAGAACATAAAATTTGTTACAAAGTATCACATTGGGAAGGATTCGCATCAGCATCCAAGTTTTTTTTTTAATGTACTCTTTGCTTAGCACTTGCCACCAAAATGTGATAGACGTTTCTCAAAATTTTTCAGTTCTAAAACATTAAAACTGCAAAAAAAGATCTACAGCATCTATATAGCTGAGAAGACAACCTGATCTCTTTTTGTTTCTTCCCTTCAAATACTTTGTCAGTAACACGGCAGTCAATGACTTCACCCTCCGGCGTGCTGCCATTCACTCCTACACAGACACTTCTGTGAGCTGTTCTTTTACAGGTCAGCTCGCTTGCTAACACAACATTGTAAGTGTAATTATCGCGGGTAGAATCATATTTCATTCTGACAATAAACCATATGATAGTGCCCAAGTATCTGATTAGAGAGAACATGATTACAGTTTTTCTTTTTTTCTGTTCCCCTCCCTTCATCTTTACAGATGGACAGTGTTAGAGATGGGAATCACGGATTGTCTGACTGGTTGTCGAATGAACATTATGTGGAAATGGAATTTGTAAATATTTAATATGTTATATACATAATAAGAAAGTGAACTCACTGAATATAAATTCTGCAAAAATAAGTCAGCGTATCTCAGACACATAGGTTCTCTTTTGAAGTTCTAACTTTGGTTCTTACTTGGTTATATCTATTAGAATGTTCATACATTCATTCAAGTGTTTACTGAGCATTTATTAAGCACAAGTTACTATGTTTGGCATGAGGGCAGGTGCATAAATAAAATATAGTGTCTACCTTTATGCTGTCCTGAGAAGCCAGTAAAAAAGATTAACATCATACAAATAAAAGAAATTAAGCATGGTAATAACTATGGAAAGAATGTGTATAGAACACAGTACCTTAGGAGAAGACCCTGCAGTTAAAACGTGAAATGTGATATGAAATGGACAAATTGTTTGTATGCCAAGAATACTGTAGGCAGAAGGATAAGTGAATACAAAGAAAAATGAAATTAACTTGGCTTCAAATTAATTTGGCTTCAAATTAATTTGGCTGGGTATGATTTTCACACGTTAGAAAGAAAAAAATATTATAAAAGATTGGCTATTTTATTTAACTCACCTGAACTAGTAAAAATAAATGATAACCAATATAACATTTGGAGTCCTTTGGGATCATGTAAAAATTAATTTTTACTTCCCTTAATAATTTTACCAAAACAATATTACACTAGAAAATGTTCCTTCTGTATTTATAAACTCCAGAGAGTCATAAACTCCCTTGTTGTGTTATATATTAGGTATCATAATCTGCTTTATATATTTTCTAAACCTTGTCAAGTTAATGTTAAAGATAAATACCAACAAGAGATATTTTCCATTTATGAAGAAGTTAATTACACTCTTATAAGATCTCAGTGCTAAGCACTTTATCAAGTAACAGATTCACAGATTTCACTTCAAAATGCAAGGGTAAAGATGTTGTTTTTAAAATTCATATGTGAGGAAACAGATATTTCAGCTGATCTTTTAAATGTATGGTTTTCAAAAACAACATAAAATTGTCAATCCTATAATGACAGCAATGGTTTCCAAAATCATATTCTACTTGGAAGCAGGCACAGTTTCTCCTGCATTATCTTGTAACTATAATGAAACCCATTATTGATGCTCAAGTCTTGAACACTTTTCAAGTCATATGCTAAAATGTGTATGACACATACAGGGTGTGGCAAAGTAGGTTTACACTTGCAAGTACACAAAAGCACAGTTTATTCTTGTGTTATTATTTATTAATTATTGTTTTATTTTCCATACAAGCAACTGTAAACCTACTTTTGCCCCACCCTGTACACTGTGAATTTATTCAAAATGTCATTGTTATTAAACATGTCCAATCATTTGGTTAAATTTCCAGTGCTCTAGCTTCATACCTTATTCCAAGATAAATCGACTGTTCATTTTGAGAAATGTCACTGGGCTGTATTGTCAATACCTCTCTGAAATGGATGAATAACTACAATTAAAAATGAAATTTCAAATTAATAGAAAGTGTACTCTGAATGATATTAGTATTTCCATGACTTGCATAAATCTTATGGGAATGGTTAGAAATAAAAAAGGGAAAACCTATTAAATTGCTTGAAATTGCCAAGTTGTAAAGCACAGAAAAGTTGGCATGTCAAATTAATTGAATTACTGAGTCCAAAGTTACAAATTATGCAATATGCACAATAGCTGATTCAACAGTTTTTATTTTTTTCATTGCTTTTAACTATTGTAATTATAATTTCCTCTGTATCCATAAAGTATGCTAAAATGCCTGCTTTCTAAGTGTCTTAAACTACCACAAATCCACAAATGAATTCAATTTGACAGAAGCAATTTGTGTAACAGTGAGTTTTCACTGAGAACTTTTTTATTAAACAAAAGTCTCTTTCCCAACACAGAAAATTTACTATGAAAAAACAGAGGAGTCAAACTCCCCTTGCTTTGAGTGCTTGAGGATAAATGTAAATCAATGTTTCAGAAAAAAAGAAATACACTTGGAGCCTTATAATCAGGCATTAGTACGTATATTATAACATAAAAACGTCCTTGTATCACTTGCAGTAATTCTCCTTTTTTTGTGGCTAAGAGAGAAATTAATATGTAATTTGTTTTAGCAAATTATATTCATTTCATGTGTTCTTTGTGTAAGTCCCTGTTCTAGGCCTCGGGGATGTTTCACTGAAAAAAAATGAATAACCCATGCACTCAAGGATCTTTCATTCCAATATGGGGTAAGGCCAACAATAAACAACAAATATGTAATATGTAAAATAATCATAGAGATTTGAAGGGTGGGGGGGAAGGTAACGGAGATACCAGAGGATTAAAAAAGTGTCTTATATAGAATGTCGGGGATGAACCAATGATATCTGAGCAGAAACTCAAATGAAATTAGAGAGGGCCACATGCACAAATTAGGAGGAAAGGTGTTCCAAGCAGCAGGAACTGCAAGTGCAAAAAGACTGAGATGAGAAATTGCTTGAGAAGCTGGAGAACCACCAGGGAGGCTCGCGTGGCCAGGACAGCGAGCCAGGGAAACAGGAGAGAACTGCAGAGTGAAGGGGAACAGGGTCACGTCGGGACATTCAGGCCACTGCAAACCCTTCGCTGCTGCTTCGGAGAAAGAGGAAAACACTGGAAAACTTTAAGAATACACAAAACCCAATTTAATTTAGATATTAAGGGATCACTTTAGCAGTTATAAAGAAAATAAGCTATAAATGAGCAAGAAAAGAACAGAAGTAGGAAGAACAGCTGGGAAGCTATTGCAATCATCCAGCCAAGATGGGCTGGAAACATGGAAGTGGTGTAGATATTAAAAACTGGTCCGATTCTGAATATCTTATAAAAAGAAACAAAAGAATGTGTGAGTGAAAGTTCTCAGAAGAGGAACATGGGCAAGGAAGAGCAAGTTTTCTGGCACAAGGAACAGGAGGAAAGCAGGTAACAGGATTCAGTAGCCTGGAGCTGTTTACAAAGAAAACAATTCTCCTTTGCCAAAGGATCATATTATAAACTATGTAAATATATGGCGATTTTAATGAAAGATTACCGCAAATATTTTAAATTTTGAGAAGCACATTTGTGCATATCACGTTATTTACTCGACTGCTTTTAATCAGGACCCCTTGCAGAAACTAAGCTGCCTGCCAGATACACAATCTTCAAACTCGAAACAACGGCACTAATTTATTTTATTACTTTATGTGGCCAGACCTGGATCATGTTATGATGTGAGTACAGTAACAAGATACATTCATCATGTGGAATATCTGAACATCAAAATACACAGGTATGGGAGACAGCTTTTGTTTCCATTTCTGCTCACTACAAAAAAGGAATAGTAATTTATCCATAGATAGCACACCTGATTTAAATCAGTAATGCCAGATTTAAATAACACAGTCTCAGTGTTTCCGTCTATGCTCAGTATTCCTTGTTCAACAAAATGAAGTACGGAGCCAGAAAGTGGTCAATCAAGTAAATTCGATAAACATTCCTTGACTGACTGCTGTGCTCAGGCACTTCACTGGGGATAAAACAATGAACAAGCCCCAAATCCTCCCAGGGTAATCAGGATAAAATGTGTCTATTTCTTTACAAAAGATGACATATTTTTGCTCTGCTTGTTTTTCCTGTGTGAGGTATAACAGAATGAAAATAGCTAGGAAGGTTTTTTAAAAAAAGACACTAACATCATTGCAGATTTTAAAAAAACAGAAAGAAAAATGTGTTAATAGATGTAAAGCAATGGAAAAAAAAACAAAATCACTTGAAAAACATAGTCATAATATTGATTAGCTTATATTCCTGATAACTGAGCTCCTTATGAAGAAAAGGAGCATTATCAGGTCTCCAATAGTTCAATATTTGACTTTTGCTATATTTATACTACACTTCTCAGTAAAGGTCTCTCTCTTACATACACATACAACAGAAACTTAACTGGGCTGCTATTGGTTTGCATGAAAAATAGCTCCATTTTAAACTCCATTTAATTTTCACAACTATTATACGAAATAGGTTTTCAGCTCAAAGATGTGAAAATACAGGAGACTAAGTGCTTTGCTAAATCCAAATTTTATGATTACAAATTCTATTTTCTCTCCACTTGATCTCATTTTCAGAG
Organism: Miniopterus natalensis; assembly: GCF_054644295.1. Taxonomy (NCBI): domain Eukaryota; kingdom Metazoa; phylum Chordata; class Mammalia; order Chiroptera; family Miniopteridae; genus Miniopterus; species Miniopterus natalensis. The sequence continues at coordinate 151,089,853 of NC_142081.1, forward strand.
CCATGTATTACATATCTTGCATTTTATAACATTCTATTGATAAACCATCTATTGTGGGTTGATTTTTGATTCTTAGACTTAGGGCTGCCCCAATGATAGCCCTTAATTTCTGTTATTGTTGACGATGATGAATGCAAAACAGAGATTTGTTATTGAAAGTGTTACAATAAACCTCATACAAAAAAATCATAACCTCCAAATTCACTTGTTTTATAAATGTTTATTTTTATGCATTGCATTTTCTTTAACAAAGTACATACATACACATCATCAGAAATAACTCTTCTACTCAGAGACATAAATCTAGGACACATGTCCTGAAGGATAGGAACCAGGCTGATGATGTAACACCTCTTGCACAATAATATGCGATCAGAAACTTACAAAAGTCTTTAACAGGCTGTTCTCATTCTTAATTTAAAACCCATATTTTAAAATTAACTCTAAGAAGAACAGAGGTGAAAACTGGTTGAGGCTAGACAATAGTCTATGAATAAAAGCACAAACTTGTTAGTTCAGTTGGGTCACAAATGTGTTTTTTGTTTTGTTTTGTTTTTAATTTTACATTTTCTTATATGACACATGCAGAATCCTAGGTTTAGAATCTGAAATATCATCCTGCATGTCAGTTATGCCAAGGAGAAATCTTGAACCAGATCTATGCAACTAACAAATAATTCTGCTATTATCCCTTTGGTCCTTTAACTCAATAACATATAATTGTCAGATAAATTAATCAAGCCAATAGACAAAATAATCATTCTGTGGAAATTTCAATAGTCAGAGAAAAATCTCTTAGGAAAAAAAAAGTAATTTTTTTAACTTAAAGATATTCCAAGATCTAGTGTCCAGGAAAAGAAAGAATTAATAATCTCTCTACTCAGTGTGCAGATATGTGATTTGTGCTATTTTCAGTGAATATTAAATGCTCTTAATTTTTTTTCTAAAAACCAAACTAAATAGAATAGAAAGAATGGTAATAGTCCTGACTATTGAAAAAATATATAGGTTTTATACCTCTTATTTTTTAGAATGCCATAAATATTTTTAAAAAGCTTTAAATATCTAAAGGACTAGAACTGAGTGTAGCAGCAGAGAATTAGATACAAGTTAGAGGAAGGCAGAGCTCGATTCAATATGAAAAGAGAATTTTAATAACTACAGCCAGTTCACAAGTGTAAAGAGCTCTTTAGTGAGAATTTTTCTTCTTAGAAAGGGTTATAAATATGAAATATGCCCCACATGAAAAGTGTCTACGTAATTTGTGATACATAATAAACTCCCATTAAATATTAACTTCCTAATTTCCCTATCCCTGAATATGAACAAATTTATGAAATACGTATTTGCCCTGATAAAGGTTAAAAGAAGGGGAGAAACATTATAAAATCTTTAATTACGAAAATTATAGGTAAAATAGTCATAGAAAGCACATGTTTTGGGGCATTGGGAAAAAAAATCAGAGCTGAAGATCTCCTAATAATAAATGTTTGAAATAATAATGATCTGCAAACTTATATATAATCACTGTTTCTTCCTTCTTTTCAGGCATGATTACTTGTATTTCTCATTTCTAATCCACCTATCATTAATTAATTAGTTCAGTCTTTCATTTCATGCCCTGAAGTTGTTTAGAAAATGGTGTAGAAAGAGCATGGCACTTCCTTTTCTATCAATTAAGAAGCACACGTGACAGTTATTTTACTTTCTTAATCATTACACATCATTGTGATTAAGAGAGAATCCTGTAATCAGCTCAGACAGTATCTCTGGCCCCTTGTTCCTTCAAGTCCACCACATGTAGTAAAAAGACGCACTTTGAAGAACAGAACTGATTCCAGAAAGAGCACACAGAAAAAACAAAACACACTCGCTGCTAATTACAATGCAGAGTATCAATCCCTATGCTCACAATCACCACTGCTTACAAATAATATTTTCTATTTCTATGAACTCCTCCTATTTCCTTATATCACCTTTCACACAACCCTGGGGGCAAAGTTATATGTACATATCACAGGTTGACAGCTGAGTTAGAGACTATGAAGAAAATGGCTTGGCTAGAAAATGGGTTGTTCATTAGGCTGCATGACTATAGTAGCTAATAAATTATGGTACTTTGTGAGTATATTTACACACTTTATAATGTGAGAAAGGTGAACAAACTGCCGAGTAAAGAAAAATAGCCAAAAAAGGCATAATTCAGTGCTTTCCTCCTTCTAGAAATGTCTTTAATGCTATTCTCCATAAAGGTTTAATTGATAAGTTAGTAATTATTCAGTATTAGGCACTAATGGGAAAGCTTTTAGCTACACAATTTCACAATTTTTAGAAACAAGTAAAACTGAACACATAATTGAATAAATAAAATGAAATTGATGAAGAGCTGAGGGAATAGTTTTACTTTAGAGGCAAAGTGTCTCAACCAAATTTGAATATAAGGTGTACCTCAAATGCCAACAAAAAAGCAATGCTATTTTACACTCACACAATTAAAAAACCTGCAGTTTTTGTCATGTAAGGTATTTATCACTATAACCTATAGTCACCTACTGAATTTATTTACTCCACTTAAAATTAGGTGAATAATAATTCTTAAAGTCATATTTTCATGCCACTATCCTGCTTAAAACCACCAATGGTTCCTGACGTCCTACAAAATTCTTACTATATAGCACATGACCCTCTGGCCTATCTCTTCATATCTTCTGTCTTATTTTAAGAACCCTGCCTCTATTCCAACACTCCTGTCTTACAGAACTGCTTCATGCATTAGTGCAGCTGCTCCTGAATTGCTGCTCTAGGTATAAATCGCTGTTCCCTTGAGCTCACCACAGGGTAATGGCTGTGTTAAGAATCATTATCCAGCCGGCCGGGTGTGGCTCAGGGGCTGGGCATCAGCCTAGGATCCAAAAGATCTCAGTTCGATTCCCGCTCAGGGCACATGCCTGGGTTGCGGGCTCCATCCCTAGTCGGGGTCGTGCAGGAGGCAGCTGATCAAGGCTGACTCTCTCATCATTGATGTTTCTCTCTGTCTCTCTCCCTTCCTCTCTGAAATCAGTAAAGATATATTAAAAAATAAATAAATTTTTTTTAAAAAAAGAGTCATTAACCAGTATTTCATCTTTTCTCATGGCTGAGTAGTATTCCATTGTATATATGTACCGCATCTTCTTTCTCCAGTCCTCTACTGAAGGACACTCTGGTTGTCTCCATGTCTTAGCCACCATGAACAATGCTGCCATGAACACTGGGGTGTGTATATATCTTTGCAAATACATGTTTTCTAATTTTTTTGGCAGATACCCAGGAGAGGAGTTGCAGGGTCATAGGGTAACTGTATTCTTACATTTTTGAGGAGATGAAATACTGCCACCTGTGACAACATGTATGGATCTTGACAATAACATGCTAAGTCAGCAATTTTCAACCGATGTGCCCCAAGAATTTTTAAAACATGCAATACCTGACTATTTAGTCGGGGGCACTTGACCTCTTTTCCCTTAGACTGTCAAATAAAAATGACAATAGTCAGCATAACAATGACCGTCCAGTGTGAATGAATCAAAAGCTTACCTATTTTTTTGTCAGATTGGCAAAAAATGTATTTTTTGGTGTGCCACAGACTTTAGTAATTAGTGTATGTGTGCCATGAGAGGAAAAGATTGAAAACCTCTGTAATAAGCAAAAGAAGTAATACTGAAAAAATTAAGAACCATATGATTTCACTCATATGTAGGATATAAAATTGAAAGCAGCAAATGAACAAACAAGAAAAACAAACAAAGATTCACAGACACAAACAACAGCATCCTGGTTACAGAGGGGAGGAGGTGGGGGTAGTAAAGGGGAAAGGGGTCAAACACAGTGAAGGAAGAAGATGTGACTGTGGGTGGTGTGCACACAATGCAATATACAGATCATGTATCACAGATGTGTACAACTGTACACCTGAAACCTATGTAATCTTATTAACCAATGTCCTTCCAATAAATTTAATTTTTAAAAAAAAGAACCATTATCCAAAACTTAGGAACAAGGCCAAAAAGATGACTACACATTCAAGGAGAGTTGATTAAACTGCAATGAAAGTCACTTCTCTGTGTTTCAGTCCAAGCATGTCTCTTCTTGGATCCCACAGTGACTTCCAAGTGGCCATAGCACTTTACCTTTGCTGAATTTATTTTTCTGTATTTTGTTCTTTCTTTTGATTTTACATGAATTTGATTGTTTTAGTTTTGTTTGTTTTGCTTCTGACAAATTCTGTTCTTCTGTCTGTTTCTTGTCTATCTCCTGATAGGAGATAGGGCTGTGATCATTTGCAAAACCAAGCCTCAAGGCTGCTGAGCCCGTATCTTATCTGGAATCACTAAGCCAGTTACCAATGTGTAGTTGAGAAATCACCCTTTGTGAGTCACGGCTTCACCTGGGATCCCTCCCACGGCCAAGCGAGGGACTACGCCAGTGGACCTAAGCCAGCTTCAAACCGATGGTCAAAAAAGCATGTGTGTATATGTGAGTGCGGTTTTACATGACCAGTTAATTCCCCACTTATGAGGTATCTAATTTAATAGATAATTTGATGATCTCTATTGTGCTGCTGATATATATCTAGTCTCTGTCAGGTGAGAGACAATAGAGAATCTGATTTATTAGGGGTTTTGTTGTTGCTGCTGCTGCTGTTGTCTGTCTAGCTGGGAGCTCAAATAATTACAATTTTGTATTTAGTGAAAAGGAGAGCAACTCTTGAGATCTGGAGATATATATATACACACACACACACACACACATATATATATATATATACACACACATATATATATGTAAGCCAGAAATCAGACTCTCAAAAAATATATATATATTTTTTTTTAAATATATCTTGATTGATTTCAGAGAGAGGAAAGGAGAGGGAGAGAGAGAGATAGAAACATCATTGATGACAGAGTCACTGATCGGCTGCCTAGCCTGCAACCCAGGCATGTGCCCTGACCAGGAATCGAACCCTGATCGCCTGGATTCTAGGTCGACGCTCAACCACTGAGCCACGCCCGGCCGGGCTCTCAAAAAATATAGTCTGAGCCTCATGGAAAGAACTGTACTCTTAAATATAGTTACTTCCTGGAAGAACAGGAACCTTAGAAATTTTTGGAGACCTCAGAAGAAAGGAATTCACCAAAATTACAGGTACTACAAAGTGATACCTAATGGAGAGGCAGCCTTAGTTTCCTAGACTCAGAATTAAAGAGCAAGTAATAAAGCTTTTAAAAGATCTAGTCCTATATTTCTTAATGACATTTAACATAATTGCTACTCAATACTCCATGCTCAAGAAGGCACACACGATTGATTAACATCTGACACTGCACAAATATAATTAGTTCATAATAAAAATCAAGATCAGCCTTTTTTCTGAAATCAATAATCTTAATATATTATAATAATTTTATAATACATATACTTATGATATAATGTAATATATATATTAATATTATAATATTTGGAAAATATTTGGAATCAAAGAGAGCAATGTTAAGAAAAAATATCCAAATATTAGGAATGAGGCCAAGAGGATGACTGCACATCATGTCAATGTCATTCTGAAGGATCTTTTAACTCACAAGGAGACTGTCCTGCTTTTGATTTTGCTATTTGCTGTTAATTAAAAATTCAAACCCTATGAAGTTACATGTTCACTTATAAATTTGTGCCCAATAAAGTTATAAATGTTTTCCTAGGTAAGATAAGCTCAAATACTAGTTCATTGCCATGCAACACATTAGTCAGTTTTATAATCAAACTAACAATCTCATTCTAATATTTCTTTATTAAACTTCCTGTGAATAACTGTTTCTCAAGTATTCTTTGAACCAGCTTTAAGTTTTATTGGTTCCCCTATTAATTAACTTCACTAAGCCCTTGATATGTGTATAAAAGTCATATTTTTAACTTTTAAAATTATACTATTACAGTAACTACTCATTTTCAGCCACTACCTACTCTATAAAACCTCTTGTAAATACTCAAGAACTTACCTCTGTCTTGTTTGCACCACTACCCTGCACTGCTGAGAGTGACTTAAAAGCACATATAACACCATCAGACATAAATGTATTTACTTCTCTGTCTGCCTTTGCTACACAGAGCCCCAGCAGCCTAGGCCTGACCAGTGACATTTTTACTGACTCTCTAGAGCTTAACAAAATCCAGTAGATAATCATAAACTAATAAATATTATTTAAATAAGTGAATGGAAAAATACATGAATGAATTTAAAATCAAAACTTATTTATCCTATAAATTTATTGGAAAAGAATAACTCCCAAAATAAAATGTAAGATATGGTGCATTTTATTATATATAATATAGAGTTTAATAGTAAACGTTTCATGCCCACTTACTTTCCTTTGAAATTATTGGGGATAGGTGGATATGAAATTTCTAATACCAATGTAGAGCATAAAATTGTTAAAATATCGCCAGTACCAAGAGCTTGATACTTGGCCAAACACATACTCACAGTACTTGCTAAAACATAGCTTCACTCAGTCTTCCAGTATCACCTACCACCCATCTTTAGCCTATTCAACACTAGACATTCATTAGTTGATTCTTTTAAGGGATTCAGGAGCTACTTTGAGGGGGCTCCCTCAGATCAAATCTGGAATAATTTCAGCATCAAAATAAATAATGATGATAATGAATTATAATACACTGAATAAAACAGGAACCCAAGAATCACTTCTGATAACTCACACACGTGTATATATACATACATAGGCATATACATGCATGCAAATTTACCTAAACAGAGAAGAAAGGAAGACTTTCCTACAGTAGAATACCAATTAATAAATATAGAATGGACGATGTCATTATGAAATCGCTACTGTGCAAGTAACATAGAAAAAAATAACTTGGGGGGATCATCAATGGATACTAAAACTTATGGGTCAAAGCTGATTAGAAATATATTTACATAGCTTCAAAGTATCTCTCCACAAAATAACTGGCATGAGTGTTAATATTATGTGAAATCAAGAATGGTGAGGACTCACTCCAGGCTAATAGAGACTAAAGTAAATGTAACATGTTTCTGGATTGGAGCCTGGATTGAAAAAAATTGAAACAATTAGTAAAAATTGAATATGGATTTATGTTAAATAAGATATTTTGTCAAGGTCAAATTTCCTGATTTTGATACTTAACACTGTGTTGTTAAAGAATATCTCTGTTCTTAGAAATGCATGCTAAAGTATTTAGAGTCAACGGTCATGATGCATACAACTAACTCTCACATACTTCAAGAAGACAATAAATAATGTATGCATGTATCATGGTGAAAAAAGGAGAGAGAGAAAGATTTTGTGGTAAAAAATTAACAAATCTATGTAGAGGACATACGGGAGTTTCTTGTACAGTTTTTCTAACTTTGTTTTAAATATGAAACTATTATAGAATAAAAATAGAATTTAGTAAATTTAAAGTAATAGTTGTAATCGAAGTGATGCTGGTGCTGTGTATCTGGAAGTAAATTTGGTTACCATTTCTTAAGTAAAAGATTCACATGAGGGCACAGCAGCGAGAAATAATACCTAGTTTACCTGCTCTTTTGAATCTGAAACTATTAATACTCAACTGAATTGTGTTATTTGAAGGCATGTTTTACTATATTTTTGAGAAAGGAGTTGAAGCCAAGAGGTAGAAAATGCAAGATAGAGTAGAAAAGGGTAGAACAGACAGGACAGCTCATTCTCCTTATCGGAGTTTTACTTCAAACAAGTTCTGTTTTGTGAATTACCTGAACACAAATATGATATAACCTTATAAAGTAAAAAAAAAATTACATTTCTTTGAACACACAGTGCCTAGCCCAGTTTCTGACTTCATGCAGATAGTCCTTAATATTTGAGGGGTTTCCGTTTAGTTTTTTGGTCCCTGCACCATTTTCTAAGTTCCCATTCCCCCGCCCCCTTTGTCAATCATCAACATGTTCTCTATATGGATATGTCGTTTTCTGTTTAGTTTTTTTTTTTTAGATTACACATATAAAAGTGAAATCATACAGTACTTGTCTTTCCCCATCTGACTTATTTCACTTAGTATTAATACCCTATAGGTCCATTCCATAATCTTCTTGACTAAATAGATAATTAGGATTCATTTTGCTTAAAACTTTCTGCGATCTCACCAATAATTAAAAGCTAAATATATCCCCTCACATTTATTTTTCAGAGTTGTTAGTGGGCTGCTCACTGTGTGATACATTACTGAGATCTGTAATACACTCCAGAACCAGAAATGCCTTATCTATTCTAGTCCTTGCTAGTAAGGAATCTTTTTAGAATGTTAAGAATTCTATGACCTACAAGGGAATTCTAGATTTTTTTTAAAAAACAAGATTGTATTGTTTTTTAACGTTGTACAACTTAGCTGCCATGAGTCAACAGGCCTCCTCTCGTTGTTTACCAGGCCATCCCTCTCCCGTTCAGATGTCTAACAATGTCCAGCGTGCACTGGGTTCAACTGAGAGCTCACTTTGCTTGGCCATGAAGTCCATTCAATAGAAATATCTTTTGAATTTTTTTTTAATTTGGGCTCTTTACCCTAAGCAATTCTGTGATTTTATTATGCAGTCTTGTTTTGGCAAAAAAGAAGTATTCTTTAATGAAACTTTTGTCTATCGCTTTAGTAAAATAAGCTTGTTTATTGAGCCAGAATAACTTGCTATTTTATGGTAAAAGGATTCTTATTTTTAAATGAATACTGGAATTTGTAGCAAATGCATAGTGTCAAAATTGGGAAATCACTTTACTTTATGTTATTTTTTTATAAGAACATGAACACTTTTTGTAAAAATCATTTGTATGGGTCAATTGTTACGATTTCTTTAAAATTACCTAATGGAAATACTTATAACAACCAGGACAAGAACCATGAAAAGCTGAAGATTTTAACATCAGTTATGTTCAACTCCACTGCGCTGAATAAAAAAATGGAAAACAAAATCAGTCACTGAACAACAGTGGCAATCTTTGAACTTCTTTAGTTAACAGACCTTACAGGCTTCCAGCTGCGTAACAGTAAGTTCCCTTCAAGAAATCAGAGCGTCACTTCACAAAACTTAATGGTGTCCCCCCTCCCTTTTGTCACGCAGGACTTCCTAGGGAGATGAATGCTATTGGAGAAAAGCACGCATTAATAGTTCCTTTCTCTTTTTCTAAATATAAGCCCAGTATCTCTGCCTCAGTTCTTTTTTCTCAGCTATAGCAACTTTCAATGGACTGCTGGGTCATGTTAAATATTTAGGATCAATGTGCTCTGGCACTCACTTGGCTCAGTGATAGGTTTCTACATACTGTTGTTGTTATTATTATTATTAAAAAATAAAAGAATCGCTGTGATTCATGAAGCATATCTAGGTGGCTGATCTTTTCATTGAAAATCACTATTTGTATTAATGTATCCACATTTCTTTGGAACATAAATCTAATGAAAGCAACAGCATGCTGAGTTACACTGTCTCCTCCCAACCAGTACCTAATGAATGTATGAATTATCTAACAGCTGGTAACCACTGTTCAAATCCATACAGTTTAAATATAGACGGGGGGAAAACCCTACTGGCAGATGTATTCTTCCAATAGAATGAAGAAAGATGAAAGACGGGAGCAAAAACTTGAGTCTATTATAAAAGTGTTTCTCACAAAAGTGTACAATTCTTAAGTTATCACAGGGACAGACTAGTACTATTACTAAATACAATATAGTTCAAAATTTATTTTTAAAGGTAATAAGACACTCTATAAATCACAATTTTCTTCATTATTGTTTTCTTTGAAGTCATTGTCTATTCTGTTTTGGATAACATTATCTTAAGTTTTAACAGAGGATACATTAAAGTGGTAGTTTACCATGTTATTATAAAATTTTTTTGTGACTATATAATGTGCACATAAAGGTCTACAATGATCAAAGTTGCTTTTTATTTAAGAAAACAAAAAATACAGGTTAAACTTCTTTACAAATAGCCAAGACACCTGTTTTAAGGACAGGTTCTATATTCCTAATTTCATAATCAGGAAATAACACAGTCAAGTAAGCCTTCTAATTAAAGAATAACATACATGTATTAAAATGTGCAAATCTTAAATGTACTTCTTGATTACTGTTTTTTCTAAGCAATATAAATTGATTTTGTAAAATGTATGTGTCCGAAAAATAACCAAATGAGAAATCATATAACTAGATTATTCTTACAAAGCATTAATATGTAAATAACTTAAAAGTTTTAAGGACAGGTTTTGGGTTTTTTTGAGGCCTACAGGAGCCAACTCAACTTAATGTCATGGTAATACTTTAAATGTGAGTTTGGCTTTTAAAATAATTTTATTTCTAAATGAATACTTTAATAGACAGTACTACTTGTATTTCAGTTTCTGGCTTTGATCCATATTATTAATAAAAATAAGTGTCCTTTCCATCAATACAGTACCTTAAAATTTATAAAGCCTTTTCACATAAAATATATTATTTAATCTTTATAACCCTATGAGGTGGGCAGCATTATTATTAAGCGAAAGAAATGAGACTAGATAGGGTATCTTTTTCCAAATCTCCACTCTTTTTATCACACCATAATACTTGCTTAAAATAAAAAGTTAAACATTTAACTGATATAAAATTCCTATTTTTAAAATTTGTCCTTTTTGGTCATGTCTGTGTTTTAGGAGAAACAGTTTGCCTTTGATTTTTAGTAATACACTTTTATTCCAGACAAGTGTAACAAAGGCAAAATAAAAATGCATCTTTTTATAAGATATTAAAGGTTAGACAGCACTAAAGGCATTTGAGGAAAAAAGTATGACAATATAAATTTGTTTATTAATGTACTACATTTTTATTAAATTGTTAAATTATTACTCCTTTGTCTCTGTAGGAACTGACGGCACTTTACAGGTTTTCTTGCCTTCTGAAGTTGTGTTTAACACGCCCCCCCTTCGCGCACACACTGCCCACCACCAGCTCCCCTGGACCACAGCCAGCCTGCGGCACAGTCCGCGGGCAGCTCTGAGCGGGACAAAGCAGACCTCGCAGGTGCGGAGGCCACACCGTAGGACAGAGGTGGGCTGGGCGGGGCAGTTGCCAAGTTTTCTGGAAGATCAAACACACACCCCGCGCACAGTGCCCACAATTTTTGCCATTGTCTGTCCTTTGCTCCGCTTAAGCTGCTGTCAGTTTGGAAAAAACAAACAAAACCAAAACGTGTAGTGGTGGGTGAGAGCAGTGAAGGCAGAATTTATTTTTGCAACGTATTTATTCTGACTCACCAGGGAGGCCCTACTTCAAGTGACAGAACTGCTGCTTCTCCAAAGTGACTTTAGAAACAGAGGGGGAGATCCAGAATTAACCGACAATCTTAAAAGGAGGCTGAAGTATGTGCACTAAATCGGAAATAAGATCGTAATATAGACGGGGGAAAAACACAGGGGAAAAAGCCAAAAATGGCCATTGACCTGTGGGACAAAGGCCAGCTTACGGCCTCTCTCTCCCCCCTCCCTGGAAGTTTCCATCCTCGGGTCCAGCCACGCTCCTTGTGCGAGCCGACCTTCCACACCCCCACTCTATTTCCAGAAACCCAATCTATCGTGCTTTCCCATGGCTGTTGATTTTGTCATGTTCCTGATGTAATGGAGATTCCCGGTCTTTTCGTGTGGAATCTGCACGTCGCTTTACCTGCATCCGACGTGCTCAGACAGGGACAGGCCAAGCGACGGCTGTGCTTGCAGTGTGGCTGAGGAAGCAGCCTGCAGAGGAGTCTGGAGGAGGGAAGACAGAGCCAGAGGAGAGCGGGCTCTGCACAAAGGAGACACGGTACATGTACAAAGAAAGGCTTCGACCGTGCTGGACGCTGAAGAGAGGTCAGGGAAGGTGAAGAGGGACGAAAAGCAGCTGGAGATTCGTAAAGTCACCGGTGGTTTTGGAGCAGGTCTCGACTGGGGGTGACTTTTTGCCTCCCAGGCATACTTGGCAAATCTGGAGATATCTGTAGTTGTCACAACCTGAGGGTTCTACTGGCATTTCATGGGTGGGGGCCAGCAATGCTATTAAACATCCTGTGCAATGCACAAGACACACACTCCCCCCAAAATGAAAGAACTATCCAGGTTAAAACACCAACCGCGCCCACGTGGAGAAACACCCTGCATCTTACAGGAGCTAACGCCCAGGAAACCGAGGACCCGTGGGCAGGCAGGCCATCAACCCTGCAGGGCTAACGGCGGCTGTTCTTGCAGAACCGTCTCTCTTGCAGAGAAAAGCAGAGGGATGGGATGGAGAACATTAGGAGCAGGCAGGGCATAGAAAAAAATATCGCTTGTTTGTTTCCCTCGGGGATGGAAAAGGTGGCAGTGTTGGAACTGACAGTGACGAAGGGATGAAGAAGACACCGGGGGGAAACAAGAAGCAGCCGGGGGAAGTTCAGGTTAAGGGAAGGGACAGGCCGCAATCGGCAAGACCGGTAGAGAAGCGAGCTTGCTTTGGAGAAGGCCGGGACACGTATCTCTAAGCTCAGAGGCGATGAAGGGCTGGTGGGTAAAACAGGAATGTTTTCAGAGCAAGTGGCAAGGACGAGACAGCCTGAGGAGCGCATTTAACATTCGCATTCAGGGCCTGGGTTAGGCAGCTGGTCTCTGACCCCCCTCCCTGCGACAGGGGGAATGGAGTATGCTTCCTGCGCAGTAAAAAGGCAGGCGACCCACTGTAATCTCCTTGTAAACATGCTAATGACAGACCTCCTAGCAAACAAACTATCAAGCTCAACCTTTTTTTACTAGTAGCAGAGTTTATATATGGATCGCTTTTAATGGAAGGTGTCTAATTATCTAGGTCTGCTTATGAAAAATAAAGCTGGAATGTAAAGATTTATGGGCTACGGCTCCTTGAAAAACATCCATGCATGCTGCATAACTGAGTATAAAATGGAGATGTTTCATATGGTCTAAAGGTCTAAAATGTCCAGTTATAAGATAAATAAGTTCTGGGTAAGTAATATACATCATGATGACTATAGCTGAAAAAAATGGAGATATTTTTTATGGAGGTGGCTCCTTCTGTACAGGAGGTAATTGTACATGTCCAACAATCAAAGCCTCATCTAGCAATGTCGGCCAGAGCTCATCAAATGCAGGAAGAAAAGGCCTGGGTTGCTGGGAAGGTACTCCAGGCCTCTCCCTACTTCACCTGTGCCTCTTGGCACCTGATGAAAGCTCTGATTCATGGCAGTCTCTCTTAACAAAAAATTATTTGTGTTTCTCACTGACACAAACACTAAGTATTGGGTAGTGTTGAAGACAACTAGCTGATATTTTGTAACAAATAGCAAATGTATACAATAAAAAACCTGAGAGAGAGAACTAAAAATATCAGTATTTAGATTGGATGTAACAAGCTAAGCACAACAGAAGATATAAACAAAGGAGGCATTTCCAAGCAAACTTTTAACACCAGCATGAAATGATCACTGAATAGAATTATAAAAGAGGTAAAGTGACAGCTACTCTAACTTAGAAATGATTAACTTAAAAACATCAGCACATTGGAAAAGTGTGAAATGTATATGCATGATTCATTTCTAAGTCACACCTTTTTATCCTGGCACTGCAAATATGATGGCTTGTGATACAATTATAAATGTTTGTCTCAGTTTTAAAATTATTTCAAAAACAACATTAATATGTTAAAACATTTATATTTTCTACAAACTGACTATAATGCTTAATATTATATATAATTCTACTACTATATTTCTTCATCTTGGAAGCAAAAAATTATTATTTAATTGACTAAAAGTAATTTATGATGTTGTATTTAAATCTCAGATAAACCCTAAGAATAAACTTTGCTTTATTGTCTAACTGGAATAATGTAAAAACTTCAAAACCCAATGACTATTCCCTCAGCAAAGGTAGTTATTTTACTCAAGGTCGATTCTGCAGCTGTTCAAATGATCAGAGATTTTTCATGAATCCTGAATCAATAAATATTTTCTCTCATGCTCTGAATGCTGAGCCAGCCTGCAGGGTTACCTAAATAAGGCATAAAACAGATTTATCTCACAGAAAACTGAGATAACTTGATGAAGTTAAAAATAAAATTGTCATTTTTGCATTTTAACCCCAAGAATAAAAGGTAAACAACCTTAATTATCCAATTTATTAATCTTAGAGGGATATAAACTTCCTCACAGGTATGCTCAATACAGAATGGTTAGAGAAAAAAATATTTAATTTTCTTCTACAACTGTTCTCCTTAATTATTTCCTCGATAAATAATAATAAGTAAAAATAGGGTGCTTTTCTTAATGATGGTTTTAATATATATTGTTTAATACTGCTATTCCTTATTTTTTTCTTAATTTATCTTTATTGTTGAAAGTATTACAAATGTCCTCCCTTTCTTTCCCTCATTGATCCCCTCCACCCCACACCCCTCCACCCAGGCCTTCACCCCACTATTGTCTGTGTCTATGGATTATACATATAAATTCTTATGTTAATCTCTCCCCACCCGCCCCACCCACACCTTCCCTCTGAGATTTGTCAGTCTGTTCCTTGCTTCTATGTCTCTGGATCTATTTTGTTCATTGGCTTATTTTGCTCATTAAATTCCACACACTTGTCTTTCTCTGGCTTATTTCACTTAGCACAATACTCTCCAGGTCCCACCATGCTGTCTCAAAGGATAAGGGATCTTTCATTTTTACAGCTACATAATATTCCCATTGTGTAAATGTCCGAGCAGATGCTTGATATGATTTCAATCTTCTTGAACTTGTACAGCCTTGTTTTGTGAGAAAAGCAAGCAGTTACCTAAAAAGGAGCTCCCATAAGGCTGTCATCTGATTTCTCATGAGAAATTCTACAGGCCAGAAGGGACTGGCATGAAGTATTCAAGGTAATGCAAAACAAGGATCTGAAACCAAGACTACTCTATCCAACAAGGCTATCATTCAAAATAGATGGTGAAACAAAGAGCTTCCCAGACAAAAAAAAAAAAAAAAAGGCTAAAGGAATTTACCACCACCAAGCCAGCATTGCAAGAAATGTTAAAGGGACTGCTGTAATAAGAAGTTGAAATAGAGAGAATGAGAAACATAGGCATAAAGAAATAAAATGGCAATAGATAAGTACCTATCAATAATAACCTTAAACATAAATGGATTAATTGTCCCAATCAAAAGACATAGGATAGCTGAATGGATAAAAGAAAACAAGACCCAAATACACGCTGTCTACAAGAGACCCACCTCAGAACAAAGGACTCACACTGGCTGGAAAAAATAATAATAATACTGCTATTCTTACAACACGATTTTTACTCCTATGGTCTCAATGTCTGTGTCCCCAAAATTTCCTATGTTGAAATTCTAATCCCCAAAGATGATAGTTTTAGGGGGTAGAGTCTTTGGGAGGTGCTTAGGTCATGAGGGTGTAGACCTCAGGAATGGGATTAGTGCCTGTGTAAAAGAGGCTCCAGAGAGATCCTTAAGCCCCGGGCACCATATAAGACACAAGGAGAAGGTGCTGGTTATGAACCAGTAATGATGCTGGCACTCTGACCTTGGACTTCCAACCTCTAGAACTGTGAGAAATAAATTTCTGTTATTTATACACTACCCAGTCTATGATATTTTGTTATAGCTGCCTAAGGAACTAAGACACATATTAAGTTTTAAGAATGTGATTACAGAGGAAAATATTAGGTGCTATGCATATTCTCATGTGAACTGTATGAAGAGATAGGTAATAACTGTAATACTGAAACTTTATTTACTCCAACTAATATTAAGGTCATTTAAAATCAAGTGAGTTAGCTCTATAAATAAGCTAGATGTAATTTTGCACACCAAACATACTAACTGTGATAGATGCAAATAAAAATGACTCACCCCAAAAGCTTTAAAGAAAAGAATGGTATATTTTATCCAATTCTGCCCCTTGAAAAATAATATTGAATCTTCAAGTTTGTAAGAAATGAAGTTGGACCAGATAAAATATGCACAGGAGTTTTAAAATATCACCTTAAGTATACCTGACCAAGAACTTGTATATTTTAATGGGTTCTCCAATAAGTATTGCAAATTACTATTTCTTGTCGTCTTTGTATGGTAAATCCATACTATTGTGCTGATACTCTATAAACTATTCTTTAAGGCTGATTATTCTAGGGTTGGGGGACTGGATTAAAGAAGGTGGAGGAATTAAGCAATAAAACACATTTACATACTACACACAGACACAGACGACAGTGTGGTGCTAGCCAGAGGGAAAGGGGAAAGAGGTGTCGGTAGAGGTAGGCAAATGCCGCGGGGGGCGAGTATGGAAAGAGACCTTTGCTTAGGGCGATAGGCACACGATGCAGAGTGCAGATGATGTTTTGTTGAGTTGTAACGTGAAATCTATATGATTTGGAGAACCAATGTCACCCCAGTAAATTCAATATAAAACTAAGTAAAAATAAAGTAAAATAAATTATGTTTCTACTGCACTCACGTCATAATTGGTATGGCCTTCATGATCAAAAACTTAGCGTCCAAAACCAAAATTTTATCAAAAATAATTCATAAAAACATCTGTACATTTGTATAGTAAGTTAAAATGTCAAAAAATATGCATAAGCACACCACACACAATGATTGTACTAAAAGCATACATCATAACCTAATCAACAAATTACCTTTAGTTTGCTATATTTTTTGTGTACCAGGCACTATAAGAAATGCTAATACATACAAAATTTCTTCCATTTAAAAGATGAAAGTCTAGCAGGTAAAATGAGACACATTCAAATAACTAACTGGTGGTTGCCATACATGTGATATAACTGAGAAGGACATTGATAGGAAAAGTATCATTAGTAACTAGAAAAATCAATAAAGGCATTATGGATGAGGGCTATTAATCTAAAATTAATATACTGGCTATCAATAAATGTAATTTCATGTTGAATGAGTGATACTTGTGATTTCCCTTCTTAAAGTGTATAAGGATTGAGGAGAATGATTTCTGTGGCTCCATTTCCTTAAAAATATTAAGGACCGCTTTTTCTCATTAGATATCCCTGTAGAAAGCAATGATATTTGCTTTAATTCCATTGACAATGAGTAAAACTAAAGGCTAAGTTTATTATTTTAATCCTCAGAAAGCCACTAACATTTTTACATATTTGAAAATCTCATCTAGGAGTTCAGGATTCAGAGGAGAAACTTCTTCAATCAGGTTTTCTAATCACCTTTCCTTTGCTCTTAATTGTGAACATGAACAACTTTCATACCACAAAAAGGTGCATAGAGCAAACAAGGCCAGTAAAATTATTTTGCCTTGTAGATGGGAGATGTGGGTGTTTTGAAACGGATTCTTTGAAACTTAATGTTGTATGTTTTTCTTTACTGTCCCACCGACTCATGAGATACTGGGCCTCACTGGTAGAAATTAGCAAAGGGCACAAGAACTCACATGTATATTCAACTGCATCCACTGAGCATGTGAGATAAGACTCCATATAAATTAGAGATACAGAAGTTCACGTGCCCTCCTGTAATCCTTTTAACATTTGATATAAAAGGTCACAATCCCAATGAAGCCTCGCCCATTCTGAATTTTAAGATGGTCAAAATGGTAAATCCATTGTATTGACAAGATCATGGCAATGTCTCCCAATATGGGACTCTAATTTCCTCAAAGGCGGTCTCCTTCATCTCTGCATCTTCAGAGTAGGTTCTCAATAACTATTTATTGAAAAAAACTGTGAATGTATTGATGAATGGATAAGTGAATAAAGGATAAGTGAATAAAGGAGAAAATAGTGAGCCCCAGAAGGAAAGTGAATGCAGAGCCAAGTCACTACTTAACACAGGGCTTAATTAGTCTTGGATTATTTAACTATCATTAGCAATATCTAAATTCTGGATTTGACATACCAAATAATTAAAATATGACACGAGATGCTAATGATCTGCGAGTGACAACTTTTTGCTTAAATATAAATCTGGTCTGTTCCACTGCAGAAGCCCTACAGCTTCTGTTTTCACTGTGTGAGTCACAGTTTCTACACAAAGGCAGCCGGATGCCAGACCGCGGACGAAGGAAATCGCGCCGCGTCAGAGTAAAGCCGGCCATAAAGGAAGGCTCAGCGTCGCTCAGCACCAACAGCTCAGGGTGCACTTGGTGGATGCATTTGCTGAGTCATCTAAAGATAGCACAACTTTCCAAAGCAGCTTTTTAATGTAATAAAAAATAAATGCTTCCAGATATAGTAAGAGTCCCAGAAACTGAATCAAGTCGTTTTTTAGATACACATCTCGAGGCCTTTAAGTCAGGAAGAGAGCACAAGCCAAAAGATAGAACGTGTGGTTATGAATGAATCCTTCTGTGTCAAAGATGTCTTCAACTTTTTCAACCGCAGTGACCAGTGCAGTGTGAGGCAGAAAGTCAGGATCTATTATATGACTGTGGACAAAAGGGAGGGAGGAGGCAAGCAGGAAATCTCAGTTAATTAAAAGAACTGAGATACAATAAATAATCTGAGAATAGGACAGTCATCAGTGCTGACCAGGCATATCTGGGTCTACACCGTCCGGACTCCAGGGACTGTCCTTTTTGGTGCCTTCTGAGGTTAGTTTGGGCCACGTGACTGGATCCGTCAATGAGCTGTGAGAGCAGGTGAAGTGAGTCTCTCGTGGGTCAGAGCACTTATCACTGGGATGAGGGCCTCCAGAGAGCTCTTCTCGCCATGACAAAAGGCAGTATTTGCAACGGTAGCTGCTTCACAGAATGAGATACTGAAGAGAACTCCAAGCACCTTGCACAACGCTCATGGAGCCCGAGTGGGAAATAAATCCATACTTTTAAGTCACTAAGATTCAGAGGTATTTGCTATCACATACTTAGTTATCCTTACACACTCGGGCACTTTCCTTTCTGAAATGGCAGATCCCCGGTATTGCTCATCACACATAATCTATCCGCACATTAATAATTTTTTTTTAAAGTAGGATGATCTTGTAACTATTTTGAGGTAGACTTCGCTATGTAAAGTTGTTGGAGAAACCATAGCAAATCCTTACCTTTATTCATTGATATACCACAGTCTGGAAGGAAAGTTCCTAGAAAGAAAGCGCCTATTTCTAGAAATGTTTTTTTAAAATACTGGGACCTTCCTAAGAAAAGCATCAAGAAAATTACTCATTATGGAAAAATTAAGAAAAATTTTTATTTAAAGCAGTTTGCAAAAACATAGTAAATGTGAATGCTCGTAAAATTATTTCAGATATATTTTGATTTCTTGTAATAAAGTTAAGCAAAATCTGATGTTCAAAGAATTCATACATCCTACCATTTCCCTTTCAGACTGAAATATCCACAAAGTATACAAAAACACTAGAATCGTGGTCTATCTAATCAATTAGTGCAAATTTTTGATCATTCAGGAACCCTTAGCATCTTAATAAATAGAGCCATATCCTACTGGTAAAATTAAATCTCCATGAACTATAGGAAGTTCTCCAGTTCTTTCTAAGCATGAATACCTTCTTTTCTGATAAAGTTCACTTTTGAATGAGCTATCTCTCAGTAAAGACACTGGTGCCGTTCATCAGTATATCAACAAATACCACCAAATTTTAAGTCCAGAAGAAGTACTCAATTTTATTTCTTGTTTGTATCCTGTATGGAGGGTCTCAGTCTACACTTAGATCAAGCACAGTTTGTCTCAAATGTGTTCACTACATTACACATAAATAATGTAGGAAAAATAAAAAATTAATTTACATCTATTACATCCCTCCAAAGCATGTATGGTTTAAAGTTACACAGCTAGGCCTGGCCGGCGTGGCTCAGCAGTTGAGCATCGACCTAGGATCCAGGCGATCGGGGTTCGATTCCCGGTCAGGGCACATGCCCGGGTTGCGGCTCGATCCGCAGTTGGGGGCGTGCAGGAGGCAGCCGATCAATGACTCTCTCATCACTGATGTTTCTCTCTCTCTCTCCCTCTCCCTCCCTCTCTCTGAAATCAATGAAGACATATTTAAAAAATAAATAGAATGTTAGACAGCCAGGGTCCAAATCTAAATCCTCTCTCTGCCACTTACTATCTGTTTTTTGGGGAAGTGCTTATCTTCTTAGCTCCTTATTTTCCTATCTTGCAAACTGTGACCAACAACAGTATCCCCTGGTTCCTAGTTTTGTGAGGCCTGAAGGTGATAACACATGTGAAGCATGAAGAATAGTCCCTTGGTTCAAATTAGCCTTAAAAATATTTTTTTAAGATAACTGAACTATGGGTATAGTCTCAAGTACATATATTCACTTGAATTATTTTGGAAAAGGAATATAGAAAATGTGTGTAACTTTCCACACAAAAAGTTACAATTTCCTAAACATATAAGTCATGTTTCACATATAGCTAAACTACCTAAGGAACCCTAGCATTTCTTCCTTAAATTGCTAGGAGTTAAAGAATATATTTTTATGCATTTTACATTAACTATTAGACTGTAAATTAATTAAAGGTGAAATATTGTTTTCAAATCCAAAGGAAAACAGTAAAGTCATAAAGTAATTTTCTGGAGGTTTTGTGTGAAAATTCAAGCGTTTCAGTGTTCATTTCAGCTGTAAATCTGGTGAAAATGCACGATATTTTAACCAAGGTTCTGTCCCAACCTTTATACTTTATAAAAGCGATTTTCAACCCGTGCACCACAAGAATGTTTAAAACCTGCAATACCCGACCATTCAGTTGGGGCACTGGCCTCTTTTCCCTCAGACTGCCAAATAAAACAACAGCAACAGCCAACACAATGATAGCCGTCCAGTGTGGATCAATCAAAGTTACACTTATGTTTTTGTAAGACTGGCAAAAATATATTTTTTGGTGCACTGCAGAATTTTGGCAATTAGTTCATGTGCTTCATGAGATGAAAATGGGGGGGGAAGAAAACGGTTGAAAACCTGCTGCTGCTCTATAGCCGTCCCCTCGCCATGGTGTAGCCCTGCCATCTAGTGGACGCTCCACATCACTGCAGGGACACGTCTGTTAAATTCATAAAAAGCCTCAAATAAAAGAACAAAATTACATGTTTGTGCTTTGACATTTTAAATTTTATATCTTGAAAGTATATCTTAAAGGAAAAATGATTTTGTGATATTACAAGGGAAATGATTTAAATGGAATATTAAAAATAAGATATAAAGAATACATAAAAGGCCCAACTTTGGGCAGGTGTAATAAAGTGTCCGATTCTTAAAATAAATGCCACTCTATGAAGGAACAATGGAAGTTTTGTGAAAATAAATGTTTCGTAATAATTCATTAGCCATAACTTTTAATATTGCATCAATTGGAAATCTTTTTTTTCAATATGTTTTTATGGATTTTAGAGAGAGAGGAATGGAGAGAGAGATAGAAACATTGCTGGGAATCAACATGGATCGGCTGGCTCATGCATGCCCCCTACTGGGGATCAAGACCAAAACCGGGGCATGTGCCCTGACCAGAACCAGTGACCTCCTGGTGCATGGGTAGATGCTCAACCACTGAGCAGCACCAGCTGGACAGAAATCTTTCTTAACATATCCTTAAACTTAGACAAAAAACATCAATTGCCAAATTAATAACATTTTCAAAGCACAAAAGAATAGAAAGATGAAATATAATGTATTTCTATATATACACATGTAAATACACACAATCATTTTTTTTTAGTATATTAGAAACAGGGAACCCATTATCATTTGCTGTTTTGTAGTTAATGATTTGCTCAAGATTAAAATCTGGCCAAACCTGACCTGATGGCTAAAACTTCCAACTTTAAGTACAGTGGTTTTGCTATCACTCAATAGTGCTCAGGAACTTTAAGGCTTCTTCACAACATGACTGTCTGAACTACATAAGCTAACATTTTCATTTGAAACAATTATCTATCATACATAGAGATGTCATAAATCATATAGTTTTGTGCATTTTCCCCATATGTGCATGAATAGATAGGTAAGTAGGTAGGTAGATCATTTGAAAGAAACACTGTTCAATATTAGGGATCAAAGACACTAGTGAAAAAAGAACACATTTGTGAGAAAGTGAATAAAGTGAACTCCAAAGGCAAGCCCACCCCAACATTTGTGAGATGAGGCCTCCTGACCCCTTGGGCTGCAGTCCACTGGTCACCTCTCCCCACTCCTGGTCCATCTCCCATTAAGAGGAAGCTTCATGCACATGGCACTAAGACACCCCGTCCACAAATGCAAGCCCAGACCCGCCTCCCCTACACACCCACTCCACCCTCATCAGCAGGCTCCCACAGTTTGGACCAGGAATCTGGAATCAGTTACCTAGAATGTGTGAAAGCTGTGGATTCTGTCTTGACCCTCGGGCTCCTCACTTTGTGTTGAGGAGCAATTGTAAAAGGACAGGCAGAGTGGGGTCCACTGAAGGTCTGAGGGTGGTAGTGGCGTAAGGGTGGTTTATGAAAGGATGTATTTTATAATGGCTATAGGGTGAAGAGATGGTGGGAAATGATGGTATCGGAGTATATCCTCATAATCAGCATTTTTCTTAGCTTGTGTATCCAGGGTTTTGTTCTAGAATGGAGAACTCCCAACTTTCCATAGACGCAAGGTAGACAGGAATTAAGGGCAGCTGTCATGTTGTGCTCCTGTCTGTCATGAGAGTCTCAAGTGAAAATTTAGCATTCTTACCTGTGACATCAACTATGGAGGACAATTTTCTCCTCAAATATGGAGAGTCTATTCTTCAGTCTGTTTTCATTTGGCATGCAAGAACATGCCAGATACAGATTATTATTTTATCATTGGCAGGCATACATATTTACTCACCATGCTGTTCATTTTTGAAGACGACGAACCTGCTCTTTGCTTTCTCAGACTATTAACTTCTTCTACGTTTCCATCTTTTGGTTTCAAAATCATTCTGCTACTCCCTGCAGTTCCTTCTGATGAGGACCGCAGTCGCCTCTCTATAAATCTTCCTTCACGATATGGACTGAGGCTACTGGCAAGAACTATTGAAAAAGCAAATAAAAAAATTAATAGAAATGTTTAAATGTTGTTTTTCATAAATGTTCCATTGAAAGCATATTGGAAACCCTTAGTATCATTCAAAACTTCTCTCACACAGAAAACTTTTAAAATAAATAGTAGTTAGATTTGCTTAATCAAGTAATTACTTTGAAGCCCAACACTTTTGGAATCATTCAAGGCTTCTCTGTACCTCACAAAAACTGCATAAGCAAATTCTGCCCTTGGTATCTTCAAACTGTATTTTATAATCTGATCATTTCTTTTTAAATTAAATTTATTGGGGTGGCACTGGTTAATAAAGTGATATGTTTCAACTGTGTAATTCTATGATACATCATCTATATGTTGCATTGTGTGCCTGCCACCAAAAGTAGAATTTGTCATCATATATTTTTAACCCCCTTACCCTTCACTACCCCCCACCCCTTCCCTCTGATAACCACCATACTGTGGTCTATGAGTTTTTGTTTGTTTTTCTTGTTTGTCCATTTGTTGCTTTCAGTTTTATATCCCACATACGAGTGAAATCATCTGGTTCTTGGTTTTTACTCTCTGACTTATTTCACTTAGCATGATATTCTGAAAACCCATCCATGTTGTCACAAATGGCAGTATTTCATCTTTCCTTATGTCTGAGTAGTATTCCATGGTATACGTTACGGCATCTTCTTTACCTAATCATGATCACTTCTAACTACCTCCCGCACTAATATCCTTGATCAAACTCCATCAGGGCTAGCCTGGATTACTGCAATACTTCTAATTATCTCCTGCCTCTGCCTACTCCCACCTGCTTCTCCTCCAACAACTTACAATCTACTTTTTTAAAATATATTTTTATTGATTTCAGAGGAAGGGAGGAGAGAGAGTTGAAACATCAATGATGAGATAGTTGTCATTGCCTCCTGCACGCCCTCGACGGGGATCAAGCCTGCAACCCGGGCCTGTGCCCTGACTGGGAATCGAACCACGGTCTCCTGGATCCTAGGTCGACACTCAACCGCTGAGCCACGCCCGGCCAGGTTATGATCTACTTTTGACATGGTACCCAGAATGATGCGCTTAAAACGTAGGATTGATCACAATCACTCCTCTAGTCATAAAGCTGATGTCCTCCCAAGGGTCAGTTAGGTTCCTCATGACAGGACCCTACTCTCCACCTAATGCTGGGGGCCGACCCATCATTAAACCTTTCACATCCCTACCTTCATCTTCCGCTGCCCCTTCTACCCTTCCCTCTGCTTATGCGACACTGGACCTCGGCTCGCTCCAGGTGACAGCCTCTGTCCTGACAGCCTTGGAACTGATACACTTCTCGCAGCTATGTGTACAGCTACCCCCTGATCCCCGTCAGGCCTCCGCCAGTATGTCGCCGTAAGTGATGCCTCGCTCGTACTTTAAAACACAAATTACGATGAACCATCAAAATTAAAATTAAGAAAGCAATCCCATTTATAATAGCATCAAAAACAATAAAATGCTTAGAAATCCTCTCAACTCTGGGCTGTGAAGCCAGCGGGGACTGTCCCTGAGGGTCACGGAGGCTGCAGGAGCCCCAGCAGCTCCTCTAAAGGGCCCGGCGCGGACTCACTCGGGCGCTCCCTCTGAGCCCAGCGCCGGGCAGCAGCCTGAAAGGACCCGGGACACTCGGGGGGAACTAACCTGCCTGAGATCCGGGCGAGAGGTGGAGGGGCGGCTTCCTCCAGGCAGAAGGGCTGGCGGAGGCCATGGCTCCTGTGGCGAGTCCTCCCCGCACACAGCCGGCAGGCAGGCGCCATGTTTGAATCCCAGCACCTGACTCTCACCTTTGTCCAGGCTCATCCAGGCCATTTCCAGGGGCTTTTCTGTGCAAGTGGCTTCTCGAGCCTCATGCTTAGGACTTTCCTAAAATCTCTCAAACAAACAGCAGCGGACCCCATACTTCTTGATAACGGGCCCCAGGCCTAGCACTAGCGGCAGCTGCACTGGCTCATAGCTTGGCCTCTCCTGGGCACCTCCAAGCCCAGCACAAGGAGCAGCCAGCTACGGTTTGCTGTGTAGCTCATGCTGGGGGGCCCTGGCAGAGGCTGACTTTGCACCTCCCGGGAGGCCCCAGAGACAGTGCACCTGGTGGTCAGACTCAACCACGCTGGATTACAACCCTACCACATCCACGAATGACACACTCAAGGGGCACACTTGGTGAACACCAAAGCTCCACTGAAGTAAATCCTGCTCCATAGGGGTGTCTCCAGCACAGCAGTTCTTTGGCTGTAGTTGCACCTGGTCCTCACAGCTTATTGGCCTGGGGGTCAATTCCTCCAAGTGATGCCAACAGTGACCAAGGCTCAACTATAACAGGACAGTGCACACAGCCCACACAGGGGAGCACCTAGAAGGCCCAGCTCAGGTGACTGGGGAGGCTGAGCCACTGGACCCTACAGGACACCTCCTACACAAAGCCATCTACAAATTCCAAGAGACATAGCAGCTCTACCTAATACATAGAAACAAACATCTGGAAGCAGCCAAAATGTGGAGGCAAAGAAACATGTCACAAAGGAAAGAACAGAAGAAATCTCTAGAAGAGGAACTAAATGAAATAGATCCAAGCAAGCTAACAGGTACAGAGTTCAGAATTTTGTTTATAAGCATGCTCAAGCATATTAGTAAGAGTATTACAAAAACAACTGAGAAAATCGACGATATAATAAAGTACCAATTTGAAATGAAAGCTACATCAACTGAAATGAAGAACAATTTACAGGGAATCAACAGTAGAGTACAAGACACTGAGAATCAAATCAGCAATTTGGAACATGAGGAATCAAAAAACACCAAACCAGAAGAACAAAAAGAAAAAGAATCCAGTAATATAAAGATAGTATAAGGAGCCTCTGAGACAACTTCAAGAGACCAACATTTGTATTATTGAGGTGCCAGAAGGGGAAGAGAACAAGAAATTGAAAACCTATTTGAAAAAATAATTACAGAAAACTTCCCCTACCTGGGGAGAGAAATAGACTTACAAGTCCAGGAAGCACAGAGAGTGCCAAACAAGAAGCACCTAAAGAGGCCCACAGCAAGACACATCATCATTAAAATGACAAAGGTTAAAGACAAAGAGAGAATCTTAAAAGCAGCAAGAGAAAAGCAATTAGTTACCTACAAGGGAGCACCCATAGGACTGTCAGCTGATTTCTCAACAGAAACCTTGCAGGCCAGAAGGGAGTGGCAAGAAATATTCAAAGTGATGAAAAACATGGAACTACAACCAAGATTGCTCTACCCAGCAAAGCTTTCATTTAGAACTGAAGGTCAGATAAAGAGCTTCAAAGATAAGAAAAAGCTAAAGAAGTTCAACACCACCAAACCAGCACTACAGGAAATGTTGAAGGGTCTTCTTTAAGAAGAAGCTACTGAACAAAAGAATCTGACAAACTAAATAGATCCAGAGACATTGACTCATGTAACAGACGATCATATTTCAGAGGAAAGAGGGAAAGGGGTGGAGGGTGGGAAGAGATTAACCGAAGAAGTTGTATGCATATACGCATAACCCAAGGACACAGTCAATAACATGGTGAAGGCCTGGAGAGGGGGTGGGAGCAAAGTGGAGGGGGTCAATTGGGGGGGAAAATGGGACACCTGTAGTACTTTCAACAATAAAGATAAATTTAAAATAAATAAATAGATAGATAGATAGATGATAAATAGATAGATAGATAGATAGATAGATAGATAGATAGATAGATAGATAGATAGATAATCCATGTTCATGGATTGGAATAATTAATATTGTTAAAATGTCTATACTATCCAAAGTGATTTAAAGATTCCATATCATCGTTATCAAAACTACAATGGCATCTTTCACAGAAAAAGAACAACTATAAAATTTGCATGGAACCCCAAAAGACCTCAAATAGCCAAAGCAATCTTAAGAAGAACAAAACTGGAGGCCTCATACTCCCTGCTTTAAAACTGTATTATAAAGCTATAGTAATCAAAACAGTATGGTACTGACATAAAAACAGATACATATATCAATGGAACAGAATAGAGATCTCAAAAATAAGCCCATGCATAAACAGGCAATTAATTTTCGACAAGGAAGCCAAGAATATACAGTGGGGGAAAGGACAGCTTCTTTAATAAATGATACTGGGAAAGCTGGTTAGCAACTTGCAAAAGAATGAACCTGGACCCCTAATTTACACCATACACAAAAATCAACTCAAAGGAGATTAAAGAAAGACGTGAATGTAAGACTTAAATTGTAACACTTCGAAAATAAAACATAAGGGGTAAGATCCTTGACACTGGGCTTGGCAACCATTTTTTGGATTTAATACCAAAAGTAAAGGCAACAAAAGCAAAAATAAAAAATAAAAAAATGGGACTACTTTAAACTAAAAAGCTTCTGCTCAGCTAAACAAAGAATCAACAACATTAAAAAGGATCCTATGAAATGGGAGAAAATATTTTCAAATCACACATCCTATAAGCAGTTAATATCCAAAATATACAAGGAATGCATACAACTCAGTAACAAAGCAAAAACAAAAGCAAAACAACTCCCCCCTCCCAAATAACCCAATTTAAAAATGGACAAAGGACCTAAGAGACATTTTTTCCAAAGAAGACATACAAATAATCAACAGTTACATTAAAAAGTGGTCAACATCACTAATCACCAGGGCAAAACAAAACCACAATGAGATATTAACCTTATATTTATTAGAACAGCTATTATTAAAAGCCAAAAGATAACAAGTGTTGTCAAAAATGTGGAGAAAGGGGAACTCTTGTACACTGTTGCTAGGAATGTAAACTGGTAAAGCCACTGTGAAAAACAGTATGGAGTTTCTTGGAGAAACTAAAAATAGAACTATCATATGATCCAGCAATCCCACTTGTGGGTGTATGCAAAGGAAAGGAAATCATTATCTCACAGAGATAGCTGTACTACCACGTTTATAGCAGTATTCTCACAAAAGCCGAGGTAAGGAGTGATGTATTTCCTTCTTTATACTTTCCGATGTTCTTTGAATTTTTAAATGTTTTTTAAAAGAAAAATATTAAGGATAATTTATGCACAACTTTATTGGGTCAGATTATTTTATTTTATAATTACAAACATGCAGCATAAACAAAATGGACAGAAAACAACAAAACGGAGGCAGATAAATAAAAGTGATCTTGTATCAAATGTGAAAAACACTAAGCTATACAATTATATTGCTGAACAATTAATTTGTGCATTTGAGAGTTTAAAATTGCCATAATCATGAAGGGACTAGTGAGATAAATCATATAACCTTATGATTTTTGACACTGTAAGATATAACTTGACTTACAAATCTTATTTTATATTTTAGTATTATTCTTAACGTTTTGGAAAAAGCCAGGGTCGTGACATGTATTGCAGCCTAGCCATTAAGAGCCTGAGCTTTGGATTGAGACAGTTGTAATCTGGCTGTGCTGCGTATTAGCGGTATGGCCCCTTGGTCTCAGTTTTCACAATTGTTAACTGGAGAATATACTAGGGCTTACCTCGTGGGGTTTGTATCCCAAACAATTACATACAACTTCGTCACTTTGGACACATTACGTAACCTACCTGTGCTCCCAATGCCTTGCCTCTATAGTGTGCTACGACAATAAGAGTGATTTCAGTCATCTGAGGGTTAACTGAATTAATGTAGCCAAAGAGCACAGACAGGAAATGGGACATAAAAATCATTCAACGGCCCTGGCCGGGGTTCGTCGGTGGTTAGAGTGTCCGCCTGCACAACAAAGGGTCTGGGGTTGATTCCTGGTCAAGGGCAGGTACTTGGGTTGGGGTTTGCTCCACACCCCAAGTCGGGGCACCTGCAGGAGGCAAGCGGTCCATGTGTCTCTCACATTGATGTTTCTCTCTCTCTCCCCCCCCTTCTCCTCTCTCTGAAAAAGCAATGGAAAAAATATTCTCAGGTAGGAATTAACCAAAAGAATTTTTTTTAAAGACTCAGTGTTGGGAGAACTAATAATAGCAGTATTACTGATAGTAGTAATAGTGGAATATATCCATTTCATTAACTCAGAAATACCAATACTCTACCGTAAACTCTAAAAAAGTCCTTGTTTTAGATAAACCCTCACTGAAATTAAAATTAGTTTCCTTCCACTTTCTTCTGAGGGTCAGATTCTGGATAACACAACTAAGAAAAATGAGTAATACTGCTGAATTACATTCTCAGCAAAATGTAAGTTGAAGATCAGGTAGTGAAAATATTTCAAATTATAAACAGGAAAGAATATTAGCATAAAAAATAAGGGAAATGTGGTTTCAATTAATGAGGCGGAGTAAGAAAATAAGTAATTATAACAAAAAGTATCATTTGTATTTATGTATACAAAGAAAATCAGTATACCTTTGGCAGGATTTGCATCATATCCATATGTTTTGTTAAAAATATGACGATCACCAGAAGAAGGTATTATCCTTGAATCAGACACGGGATGGATCCCTTTAACACGTTCGGCTATCGCTTTATGCTGCTCATAAAATCCAAGTCTCCTTGGGGAGCTCGCTGCCAACAGTGGGTCCCCGTTTTGCAATACCCTATGCTCTTCCCCGTGAGCATCTGCGGGCACAGGAGTCTCTGAGCGACTCCCATTAACAGCAGGGAGCTCGGCGATTTGCAGTAACACCTCCTTCTGATTAGCAGCAGGGGTTTCTGGTAAGGAATTGGACTCAGCGCTACATCGACCTTCTAACCTGTGTTTCCCAGGAGACACGACGGCCCCGGGAACAGTCCCCACGCGGTCTACGGTTGCCTTCGTAACAGCAGCAGGACTGGGAGAGACCTGAGAGGTAGAATCATTGTGGCCAAAGTTGTCACAGTGGGATGCCATGCTTCCACTTTTAGAAAATACATCTGCCTCGGACACGGAATCCTCGGTCAAGGCTAAGAACTCGGAAGGCGTCTGGGCCGTGGTGAGATCAGCAGAAAGCAGCGGGGACTGCAGGGAGCTGCCTGCCCGGTCGGTCACATCCCCGGAGCAAGGCGGGGAAGCCCTGGCGGGCACAGGTTCCCTCTCTTGGGGCTGGGCAATCTCCAAAGAGAAGTCGGACTGCTGCACCAGCGAGACGGACTGGCTCTGGGGCACCGGCTTGGAAAACTTGGAGTGCGACGAGAAGGACTTGGTGAGCAGCTTCTTCGTGGACTGCTTCACGGAGCGGCGGGTCTGCTCCTCGGTGAACCCGGAATCGTCCCCCTCGCTTTTGCCAGAACTTAGGCAGTTGAT
Source organism: Miniopterus natalensis (assembly GCF_054644295.1). Classification (NCBI taxonomy): domain Eukaryota; kingdom Metazoa; phylum Chordata; class Mammalia; order Chiroptera; family Miniopteridae; genus Miniopterus; species Miniopterus natalensis. The sequence continues at coordinate 151,120,218 of NC_142081.1, forward strand.
GAAGACGTTCTTGTTGGTGGAGTGCTCCTTTTCCCTTTCAAAATCCTCCGTCAAAGATCTTGTTATCTTCTTATTTCTTGAACTACTGAAACCAACGGAATGCCTTCCCCTGGTTTTCACATGTTCTTCCAAACCCAGTTTTTGCAGGCCGCCGTGGCCAGGCTGAGCACCGTTGGAAATACTAAGGTTCTGGCTGGCGGGCTCTTGCTTAGGCTCGCCCCCCTTCTTGTGGTGGAAGCTGAGGGACGGGGTGCGAAAGATGCTCCTGCGTTTGCCTGTGCTCCCTGAGCTCGAGTTAGTGCTGGACGGGGAGGAACTGTGGACGCCGACTGTATTGCTGGAGGAGGGGGAGGAGGGAAGAGAGTCATGTCTTCTGCTGATACTTCTCCTGAATATCGGCAACCGGGAGACCAGGGTAGATCGTCTTGATCCAGAGTCCCCCATCGGGACCCCAAAGCTTGCACTGCGGTAGCCAACTTAGCAGCCTGGAAAAGTTAAGGCAGAAAGAAAAAGTCAATAGAATGCAATTATAAATAAGACATTTTTAAATAAACCGTTGTTCTTCAAGACACTGAATACAATTAAGTTTATATTAAAACAAAAATAATAAAATTCTGATACTTAGGGATTTTATTTAAAAAAATTACAAGTAGCAAATTCATGTAATATTTTGCATAGTGATAGATTAATTAACGGTGCAATAATTACACGATTACCCAGAATATTTCAAGTCTATCCAAGAGTGCTGGGTTGGAAGAAACAAGATCATTATTCAAGACCCGGCCTTACTACTCACACTGGTTCCAAAATTTTTTTTAAATATGCTTTTATTGATTTCAGAGAGAGGAAAGAAGAGGGAGAGAGAGAAACATCAATGATGAGAGAGTTATTGATCAGCTGCCTCCTGCATGCCCCCTGCTGGGGATCTAGCCTGAAACCCAGGCATGAGCCCTGACCTGGAATCAAACCGTGATCTCTTGGCTCATAGGTCGATGCTCAACCACTGAGCCACGCTGGCCAGGCTGGTTCCATAATTTGATAAGTTGTTTAATCTTAACTTTTCATGTCCATTTGTTTAGAGGTAGTAGGCATGTGGCAGCCGTGATCATTGCCCTCTGGGCAAAATGCCCCACTACTGGCTCTGTTAGCCAGCACCAGACAGACCACAGGATGCAATAAGTTATTAACCTGAGCTTAACAGAATCACAGGCCAGCCTAAGGTATGACCTGATACTAGAAACTCCACTCAAAGGAAAAACATCTAGAATGCTTTCTTCCACTTCAAGCTTGATTTCAGAGGTTTAGAGATAATAAGGCCACTGGCAGAGGCAACTAAACCACAAAAGAATATAGTGTAGATTTTTAAGCAAGATAAAGTTATGAAGAAACCACAACTATGAGTTGAAGTCAAAGTTTGACTGAAAACTAATTCAACTGGTAATGTTGAGACAAATAGGAATAGAGACTGAGAGGAGCAGAAGCACAGAAAATTTCTGAACCGTATTAATATCAGGGTACCGATGACAGAGAAAGATGACGGACGAGGGGAACGTGGCAGCTATAGTTCATCAACTCGGACGTACCAAGTGGGTTTATGGTCTATCTCTTAATGCTTCTGAATGTAGAAGGAGGTAATATCACGGGACAGCAGAAAGGTAACTTGCCTAATGCCACACAGCCGACCGGCAGTGGAGCCGGAGCACAAGCTGAGCCTTAGCCAGCCGCAGGGTCAGCGCGTAACCTGCGCGGTGTGCGCTGCTTTCGCCAGCGCGAAGAGCCAGCAACTTGTGCAGCTCACGGCCCGCGCGCTTCCCTCAGGGATTCCTAGCTCTATGGTCAGTCTTGCTATTCTGGCGACTGCTGTTTTTCACTGCTTTTCACGTGTCATGATTTGGTTCCTGTTTTGATTTGCTTTGTTTCTAAATTTCACTTAATACCTTAATTATAATGTACACACCCCCTCTGTCCACCTGATGGAGGCTGTTTCATTTTGTTGCTTTTTTTGCAATAACAAATACTACATAAAATCGCAAGCCCTCCGCTTTATCATCTTTACTGATATGAGACTGAGAAAGAAAAATACTTACATGCTCTTAAAGAATAGGTGATCAAAATGGAAAATATTTTCTCTTTCAGATATGCATTCATATATAGTTAATATTTTGTTCCAAATAATATAAATTGTAACAGTTTTGCATTATATGATTTTTTGGATGATTTTTAATTGCACACACTGAATTTGAATTTAAATCAAACTATGTATGAACCACTTCCAATATATTTAAGTATTCTTCTAAGGCTTTGGGTGAAGAAAGCTTAAAATATAAACAAAAATATACTAGCTCTTGAAGTCTTTCACAAATTAAAAATATTTCATTTTCCTCCCAGCTTAAATTTTTCAAAGTGGATACAAAATATAATACAATTGTTTTCATGATTTCACTCTTAATAATGCTTTAATTAACTTCATTCTCAGCTGTGATTTTTCATTTACATGCAAGATTTATTTCCATCCAATGCCCAGTTAAGATTTTGCTCTAATTGGAGCATTATCAACTGTAATGATTTGCAGCTGGTGGTGAACCTATGGTCTTCAATGCATTAATGTCAAGATATTTATCATTTTTATTGACATAGTATCAGAATTTATGTATACTGAAATATTTCTTGACCCTTTTTTAGTATTTCTTGTAATTGTATCAGCATTTAAAAACAAAAGAGTGACTCAGTTCCATATCTCTTTAGTAAGTATTCAAAGAATATAATGAATAAAAAATTGGGGGGAAAAATTATAATAATTACTTCTCTTCCTAAGTACTTAATGACAGTGATCAGGCTTGCATTGGGTACAAATAATACATTTAGGTTACTAATGTATTTTTCAAAATTTCTTTAAGTAAAACATCATAGAGATACTAGGAGATATTTGCACATTGAATGGATGACATCGAGTGAACATAAAATCTACTAAAAATAAAAATCCTTTAGATTTTACTCTGTCTACTGATAGTAGGAAATAAAGAACTTCATTTAAAAGACTAAGGGCTTTCCAACTAAACAAGAGACAGATAAAACATGTATAGTGTGAAATAATCCATATTTTTTAGAGAGACTCTAGAAGATCTGGATGCCATCTACATTTCCAGACTCATCATTCCCCTCCTCACATTTCATTCTCTAACTGCACTAATTATTCTTTCCATTTTCTGTCTACTTTTACAGTCTGGGCATTTGCAGATGTGGGCCCACCTGCTTGGGATGCCCTTCCTTGAACTGGATGTGGCAATATTCCTATTTCTGTAACACCATCCCTCCCAGGATGCCATCCCTGGCCCCCCTTCTCACTGTCTTCCACTTTAGATGCAATACTCCCTCATGAGTCCTAAAGTATTACTTTATATAGTAAACACCTGTTTATTTATGACTTTACTATTTTACCTTAAGTTTCTTAGTAGCAAAGCCCATCTCTGCTTTGCTTTGAGATGCACAATGCCTAATATAATGCAAATTAATATCAATAAAATAAATGGATTTCAGAAAATTAAGTTTTAACTTGAATACATCAGTATTTCAAAAATAAACATATTTGTTTCAGTACCATAAATAAATGCTATAATTTGAGGTTATGCTGAATTACAACTTTAAGTGACTCATAAGTTAATTTAACATATTTCAAACTGTAATATTATTCAATAATCTAAAATCCGCTAACATGAAAATAGAATGATGAATAAGTTTAATAAAACAGGATATCATCACACTAACTTCAATTATTAATGAAAGACCATTACATGTTAATTTTATTTTTATTATAACTTTAGTATAATTAGGACAATTACCATTAATTCCTTTGTAAACCTTGTATGCATTTTCATGTATTTTTTATAAATTTCCAAAACAGATAAAATAAACATTTTCTCAATTCTCCTCTAATGTTTTTTGGTTCAGAAGTCATAGTCAATTCAAACATAACAAGTCCTAAAAATATATGGGTTGGATTAGACCTTCCAATTGTTCAGGGGGCTTTACAACCACAAATATATTCTTCAAAACAGCACATTCATTATATAAGAAGGTTTTTTTTCAATTATACCTTTTAAGCTATATAAATAAGCAAAAAATACTGCCTTGTTGGCAATATCACTACACAGATGCATACTGACCCTATCAGAAGTACTGTGCAACAGTGTGATCTCAACTGAAGAAATAGTATCCTTTGTGCTTTAGCACCAGGATTTAACAAAAAAACTCCCAGAAAGTACTTTATTCAGTAATATTTTAGCAAAGACTATCATTACCCATAACAGAGTTCAACATCATAGGGCAGATCTATTTTGAATAAAATGAGAGGGCAATTTCTTGTTTGGCATGGTTGAGGAAGATATGGATTCTAGTTAAAGGGGTTATATGAGTTGCTAATATGTTACCTATTTAAAATTAGAGTAAAATTAAAATGCATTAAAGAAGTAGGGAATACTGAAAGAAAAAAGACTTCCATGATTCCAAAGGCATTATCCAAAGGCATAAAACAACCCTGTAGGGTTTCACAGCCATCAATTTGGAAACTGATTTCCATATATACAAACAGGTATGTCTTTCTGTGCAGGTAAAAGAAGCAAAACAAACCTCCCTTCACCTTTTCCTTTCCCAACATTTTTCAAATATTTCCCTAGAATTCTGACAACTCTCATATCTTTTCACTATAACCTGAAGGGGATAGAGTCAGCCAATGTCCATTTCTGAGATAGTCCTAAGTATCCTTTCTTTGTCTCTCTCCCAAAACTTGATGGCATTTTATGAAAAAAGCAAAACTAAACAAAACATACCTTGGACACACACATGCAATTAACAAAAAGAAAAAAAATGGTTTCAAATCCAAGCTCGGCCACACTAGTATCATGAACTAGTAGCATGAACTAGAACATAAATAACAATTATTTTATAGTAATTTATTTTATGGATGAGAAGGTGCCATGTAGAAACCTAACACTCTGCCTGGTATAGAGTACATTTTCAGTTTCTTCTTTTTTGATGAAATGCATTCAAACAGGAGGGGCATGGCGGTGCAGCAAATACACAGAGTGATTATGGAAATGAGCTACTTTTCAAATCTGTCCCAAATCCTCTAATTTTAAAAAAAATCACCTAAAAATGTTGGGAGAAGATATATAAATTGAGATCAATATCCTAACCCCTTACAATGAATGAACTTCTCCAAAGTATACATTTTTATTGGAATTTAAAAACAATGACCAATATTTGAAATATTTGTGAGAAATATTGCATGAGAAAAATCTTGTCCCAGTTCTACTCTTTCTCAGAAAAGATTTCAGAAAATAAGCCCCATAAAGCCTAAATGAGCATGAAGAAAAGGAAACCTATGATATATGATAAAATGGAAGAAAGGAAACTCACAGAAACCAAATAGTCTCTAACAGTAAGAAAGTAGTGGCAGAAAATAAATCATACGTAAATATATCAAAGGGGATTGATCAATTTTTATCAAAATTAAATAGAATAACAGCTTGAAGAAATTTCCAAGACAATCTTGTCTAATTATGTCATTTAGCCACATATTTAAACGAGGCTCACACCTGTTAGGTGGTTAGTGTTTAGCTGGAAAGCTTTCCAGACTCTTTCCATTACAAAGGCCATGCAATTTCACCTCAACATTCTTATACTTTATGGTGTAATTTATCCTTAAATGTATTTCCAAAATGTTTTACTGTTTTCCCTTAAATGAACTGGGAACTAATAAAAGTATTTTTAACAGATAAATCTCCTGCACGACATGACCAAGGGCCATTTCAGCCAGTAGGGTCAGTGAGGACAATATGAGACACATTAATAGGATGACTGATCATGATCATGTGGGTGACCAGTCACAGGGAAGAGAATGAGATTGTCAGTGGAGGGTAGAAAGAGTCAGAAATTACACAATTGATTAGCTGTGTTTAATTAACAATTTATTCCATTTGCATAGAATTTAGCTACATTGAGTACACAGGTTTTTGTTTGTTTTTTAAATATATCCTTATTGATTTCAGAGAGAGGAAGGGAGAGGGAGAGAGAGATAGAAACATCAATGATGAGAGTCACTGACTGGCTGCCTCCTGCACGCCCCCGACTGGGAATGGAGCCCGCAACCGGGCATGTGCCGAGCAGCGACCTCCTGGATCTCCTGGATCCTAGGTCGATGCTCAACAGCTGAGCCACGCCTGGCCAGGCTACACTGCTATTTTTTAAAAACAAACAATAACCCAAACAAATAATTTATTACATGGGAAATGTCTACTTTATGTGACTACTAAAAATGATTTGACCCTAAAGATGTATGTAAGCAGAGACAGATTGCCCCTGATTAGATCTGTATAATCAATCTCCCAAGTAAAAAGACAGAGAGAGGGAGAGATGCCAAATTAGCATAATAATGGGAACTGTTTCCACAGGAAAGGAGAATACATTCATTTCAAAGAGATTATTCTAGCAGGATTTAGGGAAGCAGATGAGTTCTTTGTCTGAATTAATGGAAGGATCTGGGCCTTGATACATATTTAGCAAGATATATAATTTTGAGACCCAGCCAGATTATGATTTTAGTTATTTAATGAGCAGAAAAGAAAGGAGAGAAATAAAGACTGGATTTTGACCAGAGATTAGACAGAAGTTAGTAGTGACGGAAGAAAGAAATCAAGAAGTCATATCTACATGTGACCAGGCTTAGGTACATAATGATACTACATTTATATTTAAAGAATGTTGTATGTTCTGGGATTTACACACAAATAAATGCATAACTTAAGAATGCAAATTCTGATGGAAAAATCTATAGATATGAATTCATCTCAACACATAAGAGTTGAGTGGCTTAAAAAGTTACTTAAATTCTGAGTCTGAGAATAATAGTTGCACTGTCTTAAATCATTTCTATGAGGATCAAATAAGTAAATGCAAAAAGGGACTTAGAACAGGGTCTAGCACATAGTAAGTGCTAATAACTATAATTTATTTATGAGGAACAATGAACAATACTTGTGCTGTTTCATAGCATATGTATTTTAATTTAGCTTATAACTTCCCCAACCTCTCTCAGCTGGAAGTTCTAATTTTATCTACTGGTAGACCAACACTCATTTCCTGAGTCAATCTTGAACAGCACAGAAAGGTTATCAGAACAGCAGTACCTATATGTCAGTGGGGCTTGGAATTAGTACATCTATCTGTCTATCTAATCTATCTACCTATCACCTGAATAAATAGTGATGTAGCCAATATTATAAACACTTTTTAAATTGTCTCTTACAAATAATTTTCATTCAACCATGGCTTGCATTAAACCCAAAATGT